>NW_005364882.1:456457-457366 GCF_000412655.1 Myotis brandtii | reverse complement strand
CTGTTGGTATTTTAATGAGGATTGCATTGAATCTATAGATTGCTCTGGGTAGTATGGACATTTTAATGATGTTGATTCTACCAATCCATGAACATGGTATGTTTTTCCATTTGTTTATGTCTTCCTCTACCTCTTTTTCCAATGTCCTGTAGTTTTCAAAGTGCAGGTCTTTTACCTCCTTAGTTAAGTTTATTTCTAGGTATCTTAATTTTTTTGTTGCAATGGTAAATGGGATTGTTTTTAGTTTTTTTGTTTTTAGTTTTTCTTTCTGTGAGTTCATTATTGGTGTATAAAAAAGCCATAGGTTTCTGGGTGTTAATTTTGTATCCTGCTACATTGCTGAATTCATTTATTATGTCTAGTAGTTTTTTGATGGAGACTTTGGGGTTTTCTACATACAATATCATGTCATCTCTGAAGAATAACAGTTTTACTTCATCTTTTCCAATTTGGATGCCTATGATTTCTTCTTCTTGTCTGATCGCTATGGCTAGCACTTCCAGTACTATATCGAACAGGAGTGGTGAAAGTGTCATTTCCCTGTCTTGTTCCTGTTCTTAGGGGAAATGATTTTAGTTTTTACCCATTGAGTACAATGTTGACTCTAGGTTTCACATATAAGGCTTTTATTATGTTTAGGTATGATGCCTCTATTCCCACTTTGCTGAGAGTTTTTATCAGAGAAGGGTGTTGGATTTTGTCAAATGCCTTTTCTTCATCAAATGATATGATTATGTGATTTTTGTCTTTCAATTTGTTTATGTGATGTATCATATTTATTGATTTCCTGATATTGTGCCAGCATTGCATCCCTGGAATAAATCCCACTTGGTCACAATGTATGATCTTTCTAATGTACTGCTGGATTCGATTTGCTAGAATTTTGTTGAGGATTTTAGCATCTATGTT
>NW_005364882.1:447725-456327 GCF_000412655.1 Myotis brandtii | reverse complement strand
CCTTAGCCAAATATCTCTTTCTTTGTATTGTCTTTTTCTGGTTTTGGGGTTAGGGTAATTCTGGCTTCATAGAAAGAGCTTGGAAGCGTGTCTTTCTCATGAATTTTTTGGAATAATCTGAGAAGGATAGGTTTTAGTTCTTCTTTGAATGTATGGTAGAACTCCCCTGTGAAGCTTTCAGGTACAGGGCTTTTGTTTGCTGGAAGCTTTTTGATTACTATTTCAATTTCTTCATCAGTAGTTATTAACCTATTCAAGTTTTTTTATTCTTCTTTATTGAGTTCTGGAAGCTTGTATTTTTCTAGGAATATGTCCATTTTGTCTAGTTTGTCCAGTTTATTGGAGTAGAGCCATTCATTGTATTTTTTTTACAATCCTTTGTATGTCTGTGGTGTCGGTTGTTACTTTACCTCTTTCATTTCTGATTTTGTTTATGCTATTGTGATCTGAGAAGATGCCTGATATGATTTCTATCTTCTTGAATTTGAAGGGACGTTGCCTGTGTCTTAATATGTGGTGTACCTTTGAAAATGTCCCATGTGCACTTGAGAAGAATATATATTCTGTAGCTTTGGGATGAAATGTTCTGAAGATGTCAATGAAGTGCATCTGATCTAGTGAGTCATTTAGGATTGCTATTTCTTTGCTCATTTTTGTTTAGAGGATTTATCCAGTGGTGGGGTATTAAAATCCCCTACTATGACTGTATTGCTATTGATCTCTCCCTTGATATCTTCCAGAAGTTTTTTTATGTATTTGGGTGCTCCTGTATTGGGTGCATATATGTTTACCAGAGTTATATCCTCTTGTTGAATTGCTCCCTTTAGTATTATGAAGTGGCCCTCCTTATCTCGTGTTATATCCTTTATTTTGAGTTCTATTTTGTCAAATATAATTATTGCTATGCCAGCTTATTTTTTCATTTCCATTTGCCTAATTTTTTCCCCATCCCTTCATTATCAGTCTGTGTGAATCCTCTGATCTGACGTGAGTCTCTTGCAGACAGCAAATACATGGGTCATGTTTTCTTATCCATTAAGTGACCCTATGTCTTTTGATTGGAGCATTTAATCAATTTATGTTTAAGGTTTTTATTGATAGATACATGTTTATCTCTGTTTTTATTCTTTATACCTCTGTTCCTACTTCCCTTCCTATTTCTTCTGTTTACAGCAGTCCCTTTAGCATTTCTTGCATTGCTGGCTTGGTGGTAATAAACTCTATTAGCCCTTTATTGTCTATGAAGCTCCTGATTTCACCTTCAATTTTGAATGATAGCCTGGCTGGGTATAGTTTTCTTGGATTCAGTCCCTTGCTTTGCATCACTTTGTATATTTCATTCCATTCCCTTATTGCCTGATGTATTTCTATTGAGAAATAAGTTGATATTCTAGTGGGAGATCCCTTGTAGGTAACTTTATGTCTCTCTCTGGCATCCTTTAAGATTCTTACTTTGCCATTGATGTTTGCCAATTTAATTATGATGTGTCTTTGTGTTGGTCATTTTGGGTTCATCTTGTTTGGGACACTACGTGCTTCTTGGAGTTGTGTGGTTTTTTCCTTCCCAGCATCAGGGAAATTTTCTGTCATTATTTCTCCAAACAGGTTTTCTATTCCTTGCTCCTCTTCTTGTCCTTCTGGCACCCCTATTCTGCAGGTGTTGTTTTGTTTTGTGTTGTCCCAAAGATCCCTTAGGCTCTCTTTCTGCCTTTTAAGTTTTCTTTCCAGTTGCTTCTATGTGTGTGTGTTTTTTCCTACCTTGTCTTCTAATTCGCTGATGCAGTCCTCAGCCTCTTGTAGCCTGCTGTTGAAGCCTTCCATTGTGTTCTTTATTGCAGCTATATCATTCTACATTTCCTCTCTCTGTATTTTCATTTTGGTGACATTCTCATTCAGCTCCCTATAATTCTCACTGAGTTGTGTGTATTTGTCATCCAGACATTTAAGCATCCTTATAGCCATTACTCTGAATTCTTTCTCTGACAAGTTACTTGCCTCCATTTCATTCAATTCTGGTGATTTCTCTTTTTCTTTTCTTTAGGGCAGCAGTTCTCAACCTGTGGGTCACAACCCTTTTGGGGGTCGAACGACCCTTTCACAGGGGTCGCCTAAGACCATCGGAAAACACATATATAATTACATATTGTTTTTGTGATTAATCACTATGCTTTAATTATGTTCAATTTGTAACAATGAAAATACATCCTGCATATCAGATATTTACATTACGATTCATAACAGTAGCAAAATTACAGTTATGAAGTAGCAACGAAAATAATTTTATGGTTGGGGGTAACCACAACATGAGGAACTGTATTAAAGGGTAGCAGCATTAGGAAGGTTGAGAACCACTGCTTTAGGGATTTTTTTTTTGTCTCCCCATTTTTTGTTGTAATTTTTTAATTGTTTCTATGTCTTAGATCCAACTGCTTAGCTACCCAGGTTCCTTTGGGTGTGGTGCTATTAGTTGGTGATTTTGGGGACCAGTGATGAGGTCTCTCATGTCTCCTGGGCTTGATGATCTAGAGCAGTGGTTCTCAACCTTCTGGCCCTTTCAATACAGTTCCTCATGTTGTGATCCAACCATAAAATTATTTTCATTGCTAATTCATAACTGTAAGGTTGCTACTGTTATGAATCGTAATGTAAATATCTGATATGAAGGATGGTCTTAGGCGACCCCTGTGAAAGGGTTGTTAGACCGCCGAAGGGGTCGTGACCCACAAGTTGAGAACTGCTGATCTAGAGGATCCCCCTACTTGAGCTATTTTGGTTCTCTTGATGTAGTTGGGCCTTGAATGATAGTTTCTTATTTGTGGATGAAGTCTCATCACGGATTGGCAATGTGACTCACCCCCAGCTTTGTTGTGTAAGCTGTTGTGGATGTGATCGTGGTTCTGGCTCTTGTGGAAAGGGTTGTCTGAGGTCTCACTACTATGTGCTCACTGTGAGTTCCTGGAGTCCATGGCCTGGGAAGAAGGGGTGTCATGGCCTGAGGCTCAGGTACTGTGACTTTGGCCAGTGTTGTGTGACTCTTGCTGGGGTAGCATCACTTTGCAACTCACTGAGAGGGTCCCAAAGCCCCTGAGAGTGGGGAGGCAACTGTCCTGTAGTATGCGGTTGAGGCAGTGGGACTCTGGCCAAAGTGATTTCCCTCTCTGAATCATGAGGGGGGTTCAGGAGTCAGCAGCTAGAGATGTGGGAATCTCGGAGTCTGTGGCTGAAACAATGTGACTTTGTCTGGGGAGGCAAGTCCTCAGTAACTCACCAAGGTGTCCAGAGGTAGGCATTCGGGAGGAGGATGTTGTAGATCCTGCTGAGGGATCCATGTGCCCTTGGTTGAGGTATGCAGCACCCAGTGGCAGCTCACAAAGAGGCCCAGGAGCCGTCTGCTGAAGCTTTCTGCTCCTGGGGCCCACACGCTGGAGCAGCGAGATTGTGATGTCCAGATGCAGGCCCCAGGGAGGGAAAAGTCCCAGTTTCTGCTTCGGGAGCTGTGTGTGCTTGGTTAGATACGCATGCCCAGCGGCAGCACACAGAGGCACCCAAGAGCTGTCTGCTGGGGTGGTGGGCTCAGGGAGCCTGTGTGCTGGAGCAGCACTACCACAGGGACTGGATGCCAGGAGCCGGGGTCATGCCTTGTGGTGGCTCAGAGAAGAACCCGGGAGCCTCCTGCCTGGGCAGCAGGCTCAGGCGCCTGCTCACTGGATAGGTGCGGCTGCAGTGTCTGGAGGTTGGCACCCAAGGAGGGCGAAATCTGAGTTTCTGCTGCTGGGACCTTGTATCCTTGGTTGGATACAAGCGCACCCAGTGGTGGCTCACAGAGGCACCCAGGAGCTACCTGCCAGGGTGGCGGACTCAGGGGGCCCACGTGCTGAAGCTGTGTGACTGTGGTGTCTGTGGGCAGGCAGGTGGGGAGAGGGAAATCCCAGGTTCGTGCATCCTTGTTTAGATGTGCCCCCAGTTGGGGCTCACAGAGGCACCCGGGGCCTGTGCACTGGATCAGCATGACCATGGTGTCAGGAGGTCAGCAGCCAGGGAGGGGGAAGTCCCACTTACTGCTGCGGGAGCTGTGTGCCCTTGGAGGTAGACATTCTAGGGTCTGCAGATCTGCAGACTAAGCAGCATGACTTTGGCTGGTGTGACTGCAGAGTCACGGGCAGTGTCCAAGACCAGTCTGGGTGGTGGTGATGATGACTTCCAAGAGGAGGCCACTTTCTCCTTCAAGACGGTGTAGGCTCTGTGCCCAAGCCCCACAGCCTGGGCAGTGCCTGCAGCAGTGGCAGGGGCTCCCTGTCCGGAAGAGTCTGGTCTGCCAGCTCCTGATACTCCTGCTGGATCTAACTGTCCCTCACTCACTCACACACACACCACACACGTCCACACACTCCCCTTTCACCCCCTCATGCACTCACACTCTCTACCTCACCTCTGTCCTGCCAGCCGCCATTTTGGATCCAGAATTTTTGTTATATAATATAGTCAAGGCACGTTTCTAATTCTTTTTCTTTCTTTCTTTTTTTTTCTGTCTATTGGCTTTTCAAAATGTATTGGATGCATTTAGGGCTGAAACAATTAATTATAAAGTATTATATACAACTTGATCAAAGAGAATAATTTTGACAATCTTAATTAAATTCATTAAATTCATATCCTGCCCTATCATCAGTATCTTGAAGAGAGAGAAGACCCAGGTGAGGGTGTTCCTTCTTTGAATGATCTCTTTTTACTATCCTATAGCATGACCATAAAGTCTGAAAACAAAGATTAAAACATTTTATTTATTATGTTTTGCAATAAAATATCAATAAACATTTTATTATGCAGATACCTAAATTAAAAGACCTATTCACCACCTTATCTTTGTTCTAGTGATGTCCGATAATGAAAATTGTTTTCTACATAATGTTTCTAAAGCTTATTTTGATAAATGTTGAGCAGCCTGATGAGTGAATCTATAAAGGAGAACCCAAGAGTTTCTATATTATTTCTGCCCCCCACAGCCTGGGCAGTGCCTGCAGCAGTGGCAGGGGCTCCCTGTCCGGAAGAGTCTGGTCTGCCAGCTCCTGATACTCCTGCTGGATCTAACTGTCCCTCACTCACACACACACCACACACATCCACACACTCCCCTTTCAACCCCTCACTTATTTACACCCTCTACCTCACCTCTGTCCTCCCAGCCGCCATCTTGGATCCAGAATTTTTGTTATACAATATAGTCAAGGCACGTTTCTAATTCTTTTTCTTTCTTTCTTTTTTTTTCTGTCTATTGGCTTTTCAAAATGTATTGGATGCATTTAGGGCTGAAACAATTAATTATAAAGTATTATATACAACTTGATCAAAGAGAATAATTTTGACAATCTTAATTAAATTCATTAAATTCATATCCTGTCCTATCATCAGTATCTTGAAGAGAGAGAAGACCCAGGTGAGGGTGTTCCTTCTTTGAATGATCTCTTTTTACTATCCTATAGCATGACCATAAAGTCTGAAAACAAAGATTAAAACATTTTATTTATTATGTTTTGCAATAAAATATCAATAAACATTTTATTATGCAAATAGCTAAATTAAAAGACCTATTCACCACCTTATCTTTGTTCTAGTGATGTCCGATAATGAAAATTGTTTTCTACATAATGTTTCTAAAGCTTATTTTGATAAATAAGCAGCCTGATGTTGAGCAGCCTGATGAGTGAATCTATAAACGAGAACCCAAGAGTTTCTATATTATTTCTGCCTGATCTGCCATTCTTTCCAAACCAGTACTTACTCAAAGTATTCTGTGTGGTAGAAACAGTAGTATATATCCCTTTTCTTCAACAAATATTTATATTTACTAATTCTGCGGTCATACCATATTCATGGTTGAGTTATGACCACAGATTTAAAAGTATTTACTCTTAAAATCCCAGTTTAAATCTCAGCTCCTCTATGAGACTTTTCTGATTTCTGAAGCAGAATTACAAATCGCCCCTAATTTATATTCTTAGATATTTATCTATAGACTATATTCATTGCAATATAATTACCTTAACAATAAGTATAACACTTGTGGACATTAGATAGTAAATGTTTTTTGAGGTCAGGAACTTTGAATTATCTTTGTGTCTCCAAAGCCTAGCCTATATTATGGGGAAATGGTCAGCATAAAGCAAATACTTATTAAAATAATTCTTGGGTGTTTTTTGCTTTTTTTTGTAGACAGATGCAAAATTATTTACTTCTTTAAAATTCAAATATCTTAGGAGATACATCATTAAAATTTAAGATCCTTATACAAGTTATATCAAAACCCACCTTTTCTTTCTCTAGACTATCTCTTAATCAATCCAAAGAAGATCTGTTTTAATCTGTGCTCTCTTTTAAATTTTAGTTGCCATGACAATATGAATAATGATGCCATAGCAGAGGCTAAGTGTAGATGACAATTCAGTTAAATTTACTGAGATCATTTTCTGTGTTTTTTTTTTAATTCTTTTTTTTTTTCCCATACTGACAGAATTGACTGTGGTACATTAAACCAAAGATTAGTTGACCTCTGAGGGTGAAAATCCTCAGATATTAGACGTACAATAATAATACACTTGGCAGTACTTGGTAATTCATGGATTTCAAAGCATCACCATTTTGCTCATTCCACCAACAAGAATTGATTCCAGAGAAAACTTTTTAATAAATTAAAAATTGTCATCTATTGCCATTCATCTCACATTCTCACATTTGCAAGCTTCTTTCTCTGCCTCATAATCGGGGTCCTTTTTCCATTCCACCAAGGACTTGTTTTTTCATTACTGATATCTATCACAAGCAAATTATAATATAAAGCATTTAACACAATACTAATATGGTTTAAAGCATTATATTTCATTGTGAATTTTAACTGTAATAGGATCCTTATCAAATGATAAATCATTAATGCCAGGTATCAATAAGAAAGTAATGAAGGCATCTTGGAGGGCCTAAGAGCCTTAGCAGTTGTCCAGAAGTAACACTACATATGCTAGCACTAATTTTACTTATAATTTTAAGAATTGTATGACTGGGGAAGATTCTGTGTTTATTTTATTTTATAAATGCATACAAAATCTAATCTCTCTATAAGCTATGTCATGGCACTTCAACTGAATTAAATTGTTTTCTGTGTACATCCACATTACAGCAAACTGGTTATCTTGTAAAGAATATTCATTCTATATTCTATACTTAAGACGTATATCTACCAATACTAATTTCTGAGAACTTTGTGAATATCACTACTTAATTTTATTATAATATACTATATAGGATAAGTTAGTGTTCAGGGATTAAAGATTTCTGGAAGGTATCTTTTAACTATAGATATTTTTTTCTTTAGGAATATATTTTTATTAAATGTTTTTAAGGTTTTGTTTTGCTTACCACATTTAAGAGAATATAAATGATGAATGTTTAGAAATACTAAGTTAAAATTTCCTTCCGTATTGACTTTAGGATATCAAGGTCCTTATAGGCCAATTAATATTTTTGCTCAGATTTTAGCTACTCTACTTGAAGCTGTTCGAAGTGAAGTGACCATAGCAATGATTTTTGCCTAAGGCTAGGAGGACAAGTCATGGACTTTGCGAATTTTCAACAGAGTGAAAGCTTCCTCAACTGAATAAAGCTTAATAAGGCAGCAGAAAAAAAAAATTGTTACTACTGCTGCTATTACTGTGATTCTAAGCTTGTATTTGACCATACTGCTATCTTTTCTCTCACTTGTTTCCTGGGCAAAGAGCAACATCACTTGGGGGAGGGGGAGGATTGACTATACAGAATAGACTAGGTACTAAATAGTACTAATCAAGCTTATACATTATAGATATTCAATAATTGGTTACATAAATGAATATATTTTTTCCTGGTTTTCAATGGTCCTGATGGTATAGGGGGGAAAAAAACCTACATCAAAATTGCACCAAAATTTCAAAATTGCATGGAAATTTTTCTATATTACAAAAGTCAAAAAAGAAGACTGGATTTAGAATTTTTAAAACTTGGACTAAAAACTCAATTCCATTAGTTACTCCTGGATGACGCCAAGCAGGCAACTCTACTTGTATGTGAAAATAAAATAAAACTCGCTTTGTAAGATTGGTGTGAGAAAAAAATAAAGAACTATAGAAGTGCTTAGCACAGTGCCTGAGGAAGAATGGTTTTAAGATAAAGTTTAATAGCTAGATGGTTGACAATTTTTTCTATGACCCTTAAAACAATATTCTGTTAAGAAAAGAGAGAATAAACCCAAAACAGGCAAGCAAACAAGAAAATGGTAACCCATGGGCAGTACTTCTCAAATCAAAAACTGGACAAAGTGTTGATGGATAAAGTGCACTGAGGAAGGTACAGCTTAGAGAAGGAGTCCTCACTGCAGCCAGGAAAGGGTTTATCTGCCCAGTGGAACCATGCAAGGCTGGATTCAAGGCAGCGGATGAGGCCCAGGCCAGCAGTGGCAGCCGAAATGAAAATGGGCATTCCTTAGTCTGCATGCAGAATAGGTTATAGTTCTCCACTCTTCTTCACAACATTGGCTGTTATAAGTTCTTGGAGCCAAAACCTGCCTGCCTGGGGGTGG
>NW_005364882.1:431464-447693 GCF_000412655.1 Myotis brandtii | reverse complement strand
GTAAGGGGAGTGGAGGGAGGCTTCGATATTTCTTCTTTAAAGAAATTGAATAAGTTAGTTTTAATTGGGTCAATTAGTTTTGGTATTGGCTATTTAGTTAAGCCCCTTTCATTTTGCCATTGAGGGTTTTCTCCAGTTAAGAACTCAATCCTCTCCAGACTTCTTAAAATGTAGTGTTGAAGAAGATAGACCCAAATTTAAATTAAGACTTTCCCATCACAGGAAAGAAAGACCCTGAGCACATAATTCATCAAAAAATACAAGTTTTATTTTATACACTTATAAAACTTTAAATCTCCTTCCAAATTGTCCTGTGGTCATCAAGGGAGAGGGATCTTTGACAGTTAGGAAATGAAAATTCTGGTTATTCAGAAGTAACATTGTCAAAAGAGCAAGCTCTAAAAAGTCTATTTGAAAAGGATACTGGTAACATATTGGGTAAGGTCACATGGGTTGTGCAGTACAATATTAAGGATAAGGATATATCATTTTGTTACTATTCACAGTAGTGCTGTCTTATTATAGAGGCTAATTTTTCCATTTTGCTTTATTTATCATTTTGCAATCCATATATTTAGACTTTAGTATAATGTAGCCTATTCATTCCCAAGATTAAAATTGTTAATTATCACTTAGTAGACATATGAAAGAGAGGAACATATGAAGAAATAAGATAAAATTTCATTCCAGCAGAGGAAATTAAAATAATGGTTTCACTGACCATGCCATAATGCCTAAAGGTATTTGTTCTTGATTACCAAGTAGTTCTATAAGTTTTTCCCATAGTCCCCTGGGATTCTGTAGGGTAACTATTTTCCTTCTAGATTAAAGCTACCACCAAACGTGAAAACCTAGTGATCCTCAATTATGCTTTTTTTTTTATAAGTGCAGCTAGCAAACTTTAATATTCTGTTTTTAATTCTACCACATTCTACAATCCCTTTCAAGGGCTTTGTTTTTTGGTTTTTAATTCTACCACATTCTACAATCCCTTTCAAGGGTTTTGTTTTTTGTTTTTTTTTGTTTTTGTTTTTTTGTTTTTTTTTTGGGGGGGGCAGTTTCAAACAGTGTACAAAATAGTTAATATATTACCTTTAAAGATTTTGATCAACCCTGGCTGGTTTTGCTTAATGGTTAGATCAGTGGCCCGTGGACCAAAGGGTCACGGACTTGATTCCTGGTCAAGGGCACATACCTGGTTTTCAGGGTCGATGCCCAGCCTGGTGGGGAAGTGTGCAGGAGACAAACAGTCTATGTGTGATGTGTATCTCTTTTCACATCAATGTTTCTCTCTCTCTCCCCCAATCCCCGCCCCATACCTCCCACTCCCACTCCTTCCTTTCACTTTCTCGGAAAAAAAAAAAATCAGTGAAAAAAATATCCTCAGGTGAAGATTAAAAAAAAGATTTTAAACAGTATATGTAAATTAAATTTCTCTTTTATGAGTGCAATTGTCTGGAAATAAACCTTCCCCATTACTATATAATTCTTATAATTCCAAAAAAAATTAAAAATAGAAAATAAACCATTCTCTGGTATATTTTAATGCTAAGTGTGTGCTTAGAAATATTTGAAATCATAAAGATAAATCAGTTATTCAAAGTATAGTTATAATGCAGTCACTCCAACAGGCTGAATACTACCTCAGATTCCAAGTGAATAAAATATCAAGTATTTAGAGATTTCTTTTTGACATAAAATATTAATATTATGTTTTTTTAACCTTCTTATACATAATTATCTAAGGTTTCAAAGATATTTGTCAGTATTTCATTGAGGCTGTTTACTAGCTGAGATTTTTGGAATAATATGCTGACCAGTTCTTCTAGACTAGCGGTTCTCAACCTGTGGGTCGTGACCCCTTTGGGGGTCGCCTAAGACCATCGGAAAACACATATATAATTACATATTGTTTTTGTGATTAATCACTATGCTTTAATTATGTTCAATTTGTAACAATGAAATTGGGGTCACCACAACATGAGGAACTGTATTAAAGGGTCAAGGCATTAGGAAGGTTGAAAACCACTGTTCTAGACTAACCAATGGTGTGTGCTTATTGTCTTTTGTAGTTATGCCAAGGACTTCATAATTTAAAATATGAGTAGTTATTTACCTATTTACCTGGTGTCAAATTATACTTAGTACTCAATGCATCTGTCATTTCATAGAAATCCTTTGCTTCAATGTGAAGTATAATAACCTCCATCTTGGGTAAAAAACTGCTGTTTAAAATTTTAACCCTGCTATTCTTGCTTCTGTAAACGTTTTCTTGCTTAAATAATAGGGAAAATAAGACTACTCCCCACTCCAGAGAGGCCATAAACTATGCCCCAGACAGAGTTGTCAGTGCTGGCGCCAGGCCAGGCCTTGAGATATGGTCTCACAGCCCTGTCCCAGCACACAGGACTTTTTCTCAGAAGGTCCAGAAGTCTCGTTCCAAATATGGAAAACAAAGAGCTGAAAAACGTATAAATAAGAAAGACTTCCACCATATTGGGCCCCAGAATTTGAGAAGCAATATTTCCTCTGGGCCCGCTAGTGCTAACAAAATGCAAAAGACTCTAAACAAGTTTGACTTATTGATTAAGGTCTCTTCTGATTTACAATATAACAAATGGAGAGTGAACTCCTAATTGGGATTGGGATTCTTAAAATGCATTATAACTCCAGAGCATTGCACTCAATAAACATCACCATGCTTTTATAATTGATATTTAAAATTATAACTAATGAAATACTGATATCTGACTTGGTTTTGTCATATCCTTAGTCATAAAATGCATTTTATGGAAAGCATATAGTATTTATTGGTTTCTATAGTTTTCACTATTACAGCAAAGGTATAAAAATACTAATACAATTTAATAGCATAACTAAAAATTGTAATATTTGATGTTATTGCCTCATTTTTGAATACTTTATATTAGCATTATATTAAATTTTTGTTTTAGGGTATCAAAGATTTAATGCATTATGATCTATAGATATTATACTCTTTTTTATGCTCAAAATAATAATAGTTGGCCTGTAGGAGCCCTTTTAAGTTGGCTTCTGTGTCCTTTTGACAAAGTCCCATTGATCCTTGAAAGCATTCTTGCTTATGGGATAGCAAGATCATTCAGCCTTCCTCTGAACCTGTCTGCTGCAGACATAGAATCAGTCAGTTTTCTGTGAAACCTCAATGGAAAATATCACTAGCAATCACAGTCTGTTCATTTCTCTCTTAATTAAATGATACCTTATTAACAAGTACATACAATTACCTATGTGATGTAAGTAATAATATGACAAAATATTTCTAAAACAACAGTAAAATATGAAAAGAATAAATAAGGCTACTATATGAAGTTTGAGATTTTAATTTGTAGTTGCTTTGTTCTTAAAGTGCATTTCTCTGTAAAGATGCAATGAAATTTATTCTAGAATCAATAATAAATTCTCACTGTGAGTGAGGTATTATGATTAAGTAGTGGTAATTTTAGCTCGGTGCTTCAATTTGAATACATTGGCATTGCAATCGTTAACAGTTATATTTTTTAAAAGATAAGGAAATGTAGCAACAGAAAAATGAAGTGTCCTCTATGAATTGTTCTTTTTTTTCTTTAATGTGATAGAAAATGAGCTATCCATTCTTCTAATTTATGTTAGAGTTTTATTTTCCCAACAAATGGGCTATCTTTTATGACCTGATGCTTATTTATAAGTAAAGAAAATATATTTGGGAGTGCTGGTTGGATAAACCATTCCTGCCTCTTAATAATTTGAAATCATATTAAACCACACGTTTTCATATATACAACTTAGTTGTACAAAATTCTGCTTTAATATTAAAATTTTAAATTTACACTTTGATTTGCAAGTTTTTATTTTAACTTAACACTTTAGACATAATTTGGATTTGAAGTGTATAAACCCAACTGCTTCTCCCAGTTGGCATTATCTTGAGCCAACACCAACTGTAGATAAATTTTCTCCAAATAAGACCAAGGAGATATATGATATAATACAATTTAATATAATTGGAAAGCATAATACAGAGAAAAAAAAATTTTTTAAAGTTTGGTTTAAAAACTCATTTAATTATGGTAAACAACATAAAATATCTTTATTTATGGACAACCTTAGAGTAGAAATCCAATTTCTCAGAGGTCTTGGATAGGTATATTTCAACTTTTCAGATGCTAAATCCAAAAAGCAAGTAAAAGTAATAGAAAAAAACCATAGTAATAAAAAATTAACAAATAAATAATATTTCAATTATATTTTATATCACTAATATAATTTTTCAAATTATTTGGTTTTAAAGACCAGTGTTTTAACAACTATAATATGTTTTAAGTGTATTACATATTTGATTACTATAACTCACATATTTTGTATCACATAAAACATTAGTTATTAAGTTTTAGTGTTTAGATATAAATTCTTAATTTGTATTAAAATATGCTATATCTCTCAAGTTCCATTATTTTATTCTGTACAAATATGATCAATGCCAAAAAAAATTGCTGGTATGTTATAAATTAAGTAAAAACTATAAGTTTTCTAATGTAATTATATCATGCATTTGAATTATACTTTGAAATCTAAATTAAAATAATATAAAACCTTAAATTCTGAATAAATATTTTGATACACAATGAGATTAATAAATCATTGTTTCACCAAAAATTGCAGTGGCATATTTAATCTCCATATTTCCAGAATCAGGCTTTGTTGTTGTTTTGTCATTGTTGTTGTTGAATAAGATTTAAATATGCTTCTATTGGAGCAACATCAGTGGCAACAATGAAATAAGAATCTCCAAAAATCTGTTTCTCCATAAGCACAATCAGAATATTGGGAAAAAGAAATAAATTTTTCAGAATTCTTGAAATTAACCAAAGGTTTGAAAAAAAAACTGCAATGCTTATGCAAGAAAAACTACTAAATCTTGGTAAATGCAGTAATATTTGTGTCATTTTAACTTGCACAATTTCTATTCTTCTCTCCACTGCTACACAGTAGCCTGGGTTACCAAGATCTCCACACTTATAGTAATAGCCAGCAGTAAAGCAACCCTATGAAAAGTAGATGGATTGGAACTGTGCAAAATCCACATTCCCAGAGAATTGTTAGTATTTGACCTATTTGGCAGTTCCCTGGAAAACCACACTCCTAGTGGTTGTATTCATTTCATTTGACTCTGAAATTGTTATTTGCAAAGTGTCTTTTCCTCTGGGCATTTGTAGGAAACAATCAACAGCAATTGCTTAACATTGCAGCTGTCTGAGGCAATACAGTGAGGCAAATAGGATTTGATCAAGAAACTTAAAAAGAAGAGCTAGAAAATAAGATATCCTTAGGAGGCTTTGAAAGCTTTGACATATTTATGGAAATAAAAAGTAATGCACATATGTACACCTGTGCACCTAGCCAGGAAAGACCTGCGAAGGCCCTGAAATCTCACTTTAAGATGACCATAAAGCTAAGCGAGAAGTTGAAGTTCAGGCAGGCAGAATTGTAG
The DNA here is from genome assembly GCF_000412655.1 of Myotis brandtii. Lineage (NCBI taxonomy): Eukaryota > Metazoa > Chordata > Mammalia > Chiroptera > Vespertilionidae > Myotis > Myotis brandtii. Next base: position 442,184 of record NW_005364882.1, on the reverse strand, counting down.
ACTGCCTGAGAATAGAGTGTATGGCCCAACATGCACAAAGAGACTTTTTGCAAAGGACTAGAGACTTATTAGTTTAAGATTTTTTATGTAAAACAATCTACACAGTCAAGAAGCTTAAGATCCTAAATAAGATAAACTCAGACATTTCTATCCAAAATAAACTGTAAAATGAGAAAGACCAAGAGAGAATCTGAAAAACATCAAAAGAGACATCACATAGAAATATTTAATATGATTAATGATCCATTTCTTATCAGAAACCACAGAAGCTAGAAAATAGTAGAATTATTATTCAAACCGATGAAATAAAAAAGATAGGTAAGATTTGATATCCAGGAAAATGAGTATTTTAAAGTAAAGGAGAATTTAATACATTATATGTAAGGTAAAACAAAATATATGTCACAATCAAAGCTTGCCCTACAAGAAATGCTAAAGGGGAACCCTTAAGGCTGAAATGAAATAATACCAAACAATAATTAAAATCCACATGGAATAATAAAGATCTGACAAAAGTAACTATAAGTGTAAATATAAAAGGCTATTTTGTTTGAAATCCTTTTGCTCTCCCATATGATTTAAAATATAGCTGTACAGCCCGGCTGGTGTGGCTCAGTCCTTGAGCATTGAACTAAGAACCAGGAGGTCATGGTTCGATTCTGGTCAGGGCACATGCCCGGGTTGCGGACATATCCCCAGAAAGGGCATGCAGGAGGCAAGCAATCAATGATTCTCTCTCATCATTGATGTTTTTATCTCTCTCTCCCTCTCCCTTCCTCTCTGAAATCAATAAAATATATATATATTAAAAACATAAAATTAAATTTAAATATATATATAACTGTACAGCCCTGGCTGGTTTTGCTCAGTGGTTGGACCACCAGGCTACAGACCAAGGGGTTGAGGGTTCACTGCCCAGTCAAGGGCTAAAGTACCTCAGGTGCAGGTTCCCCAACCCCAGGTAGGGGCACATTTGGGAATAACCAGTCAATGTGTGTCTCTCTCTTTCCCCACCTCTTCCCTCTCTTCCACTCTCTCTAGAAGTCAATGGGAAAAATACCCTCAGGTGAGGATTAAATAATAATATAAATAAATAAATAAATAAACAAACAAATAAATAAAACATAGCTATACAAAGCAATACATGCAAATCTGTTTTGAGAGGTATATAATGTCCAAAAAAAATGCAATTTGTATGACAATGATAACAAAAAGGAGGAGGGTAATTGTGCTACACAAGAGCAAAGTTTTTTATCAAGTTGAGATTAAGTTGGTATTAATTCAAACTAGACTGTTAGAATTAAGAAACTGGCAAATGAAATACATCCAATAGACTGGAAGCATGCAATAGACTAATGATTTTCGGGGGCGGGGAGGGGCAAGGTGGGAAGAGATCAACCAAAGAATTTACCTGCATATATGCATAACCCATGGAAGCAGACAGTATTGTGGTGAAGGCCTGGGAGGGGGTGTTAACGGGGGGTGTTAATGGGGGGGAAAAAGGTAACATCTGTAATACTTTCAACAATTAAAAGAATTTCTTTAAAAATGATGTTAATTATAATCTGAAGGGAAACCATTAAGAAAAAAATTCAAAAAATTATAGTAACTGAAGCAACAAGGATATTTAAATGGTACACAAGACAATGTCTATGTAATTCGAAAAAGGAAGCAATGTGGGATTAGAATAACAAAGAAGACTGCATAAAGAAAACAAATAATAAAATAGAAGACATTAATCCTAAATTACCAGTAATTACATTTAATATAAATGGAGTAAAGATTTCAATCTAGAAACAGAGATTAGCAGAATGGATTAAGAAAAAATATAGATTAGCAGATGACTTAAGAAGAAAACATGATCCAAATATATGCTGTCTACAAGAAATAAACTTTAGCTTCAAAGACACAAATAGTTTGGAAGTAAAATGGGAAAAAAGAAACCAAAAAAAATCTGCAATGCCTATACCAATATCAGGAAGAGTAGAGTTTAAATTAAAAAGAGTCTTTTTGTTGTTGCTGTTGTTTGTTTGTTTTTAATATGTTCTTATTGATTTCAGAGAGAGGAAGGAAGAGGGAGAGAGAGAAACATCGATGAGAAGGAAACATCAATCAGCTGCCTCCTGCAAGCCCCTTACTGTGGATGGAGCCCACAACCGGAACACGTACTCTGACAGGGAATGGAACCAGAGACCTCCTGGTGCATGGGAGGGATGCTCAACCAACTGAGCCACACCAGCTGGGCTGGAAAGAGTTTTTAAAGAAAAAGAGAATAGGTGGACATGTCCTACGCCTTCTCATGAAGCAGATAGAAGAAACAACTAAATTGAATAACATCCACCCGGAATCAGCGAGTTAGACACAGCTGGTGAGACAATCTGTGGCTGGAAAGGACAGAGGACACCTGGAGAATGGTAGGATCGGGGATCTGAGCTGGAGAGAGAGATGCCCAACTACCAGGACAGGAGGGTCAGAAGGAACCTGTGCTGCACCAAGTTCGCGTCCCTTGGGGACACATGTAACACTCTACTGTGGAAGGTGGTCCACAGGGCTGCTGGCAGTCAAGGAACATAGATCTAAGTCCATAGCCGTGAGAGGCTGCACCCAGAAAGGCAGCCTGAAGAACTGCCCTTAGCCACGCAGAACCAGGGGGAGAGAAACACACAGCAGCACGGCTATTTTGCCATTATATTTTTCTTGCTTTTACTTGCTAAAACCAGTTCATAGGAACTTTCGGTTACAAACACTCTCCCAGGCTGTGGTGCAGGTGGAGGTGCAGTTTTGTGGAGGCTGGGGATAGGCTGGGGAGAGGAACAGGATGGGGAGAGGTGACCAGGAATCTAACACCGACACATTCCAGACCCTCCAGCCCTAGCAGCCATTTTTCTCCTGAAGATCAAACCCCTCCCAGTACCCATGGGCAACTAGTGCAACTACACTTAGCCTTGAGCTCTGCAGAGGAAACAAAGACTCTCAGTAGCCCCAGGGAGACGTTGGGGACTAGACTGAGGGGTCGTTTGGTCCTGGAAATGAATACAACACACCCCCACCTAATGCCCGAGTCAGAAATAGATGCTTGTGTAAATATGACTGTAAGCGGGCAAACAGCGGGCAGATTGGTCCCGCCTGCCTGAAACCAAGGCTGTGGAGACAGACACAGAGGAGCAGTGGATCACTGGGAAGTTCCACACGGATGGGGACTAGACTGAGGGGTCGTTTGGTCCTGGAAATGAATACAACACACCCCCACCTAATGCCCGAGTCAGAAATAGATGCTTGTGTAAATATGACTGTAAGCGGGCAAACAGCGGGCAGATTGGTCCCGCCTGCCTGAAACCAAGGCTGTGGAGACAGACACAGAGGAGCAGTGGATCACTGGGAAGTTCGACAAGGAGCTGACTACCTAACAGGATACTGAGAAGTGGCAGACAGAACAATAGAGAGGGGTCTTAAACCAGCCCCCATGGAGCATTAAAACTCGGCTGAAGCAAAAGACACTTCAATTTTTTTCTTTTTACCTTTTACCTAAAAAGGGAATTTTTTTTCATTTTATTTTAAAAACATTTTTAACATTTTATTTTTTGTATTATTTTTCTTCATTCTATTTTATTTTTTATCATCATTTTACTTTATCTTACTTTTTCTTTTTTGCAACCCTTTTCTTCCTCACTTATCCCTTTTTTATCCTGTTTTTCTTCTCCTGTCCCTGCTTTAGTTTTTCTCTCCTTTCTTTTTACCCCTTGTTAAAAAAATTGATCTTAATTATTTGTTTTATTGACACTTTATTATTATTGTAGTCTCTGTTGGCTTACTCATATATCTTTCTTCATCTCCCCTGCTCCAAGTCAATGAACCCTTCTCTTTATTCTTTCTTTGCTAGGCAATTTTTTTTTATGCTTAGGTTTTTCCTCTCCTCTCTTGCTTTCCTCTTCTCCTAATTGCTTAATTAGTTTCACTCACTTAATTCAAGCCTATCTTCTCTATCCTCTATTCTCCTTTTCAAAAAATAGATGAATAGCACTAACCAGTTTGGCTCAGCGGATAGAGCGTCAGCCTGCGGAATGAAGGGTCCCAGGTTCGATTCCGGTCACGGGCATGTACCTTGGTTGCGGGTACATTCCCAGTAGGGGGCGTGCAGGAGGCAGCTGAATCGATGTTTCTCTCTCATCGATGTTTTTAACTCTCTATCCCTCTCCCTTCCTCTCTGTAAAAAAATCAATAAAAAAATAGATGAATAGATAGATTAAAGAAAAAAATTTGACTTTCTATTTTATGTATTTATTATTTTGTTTTTTACTTTTCTTCTTATCCACTCATTCTCTTTCTACCTCCTCTACATGGAACTGTGGCCTTCCCCCTATTCATTCAATTCCTTTACCTTACTTCCTGAAAATAAGCTCTGCCTCTACAGATTCTGTCCTCCCTTTTTTTCTGGGTGTTTGTTATTAGCAATTTTTGGTTTATTTGTTTGTGGAGATTTCTCCCCATATATGTATATTTTCCCCTTATTTTTTCTTGTTTTTCCTTTCTTTCTTACCTTTTTTTCTTTTTTAAAAAATATCATTTTTGCTCTCTTTTATCTCTCCTAATTCTCTTTTCTCTGGTAGTCACTTTTTTTAGGATCATTGGTTTTGTGAATACATTCGTGTTTTATTCCCTCAGTTTCATGTCTTGTCAAGTTGTATTTTGTGCTTTTCAGTCAACATGGTAGAGAGTGAACCACATAACCACACACCCTGAGAGAAAACTCCATCCATGAATGGGATTATAATACTCAAGACCCAAATACACCAAGAGAACCCAAATATCCCAAGTAGGGGACATACCTGGAATACCCAGCCTAGAAAGCTGAGAGATTGCACCACTGGGTCCCACAAAACATCAACTATATGAGACAAACTCAAAAAAAATCTGGGTGACATAGAAGTTTGATCTAATACATAGAAACAACCACAAAGGAACAGCAAAAATGGGGAGATAAAGAAACAGACTCCATATGAAAGAAAAGGAGAAATCACCAGAAAAGGATGTAAAGGAAATTGAAGCAAGCAATTTGTCAAAGAAAAAATTCAGAGCAATGGTCAAAAGGACTTTGAAAAGAATGGGAGAGAAATTCAACAACATGTGGAAGAATCAAGAGGAAATGAAGAATGAGGAGGAAATGAAGAATGACATAGCGGAATACAAAACACAATGGAAAGTATCTATAATAGACGAGAAGAAGCTGAGGACAGATTCAGAGAGCTAGAAGACAAGGTAGAAAAACAACAACAACACTGAAACAGAGCAGCAACTGGAAAAAAAATAAACTTATAAAGCAGAAGAAGAGCCTAAGAGAGCTTTGGGACAACATGAAACAAAACAACATCCACATAATAGAGGTGCCAGGAGGAGAGGAAACTGAGCAAAAAATAGAAAACTTGTTTGAAGAAATAATGACAGAAAACTTCCCTGATATTGGGAAGAAAAAACTCACAAAAATTCAAGAAACTCACAGAGTCCCAAACAAGATGAACCCTAAAAGACTGACACCAAGACAGATCATATTTAAATTGGCAAAAAACAATGACAAAGTAGGAATCTTAAAAGCTGCCAGAGAGAGACATAAAGTTACCTATAAGGGATCTCCCATTACACTATCAACTGATTTCTCAACAGAAGCACATCAGGCCATAAGGGAATGGAATGAAATATACAAAGTGATGCAAAGCAAGGGACTGAATCCAAGAATACTGTACCCAGAAGGCTATCATTCAAAATTGTAGGTGAAATCAGGAGCTTCACAGACAAAAAAGGACTAAAAAAGTTTATTACCACCAAACCAGCAATGCAAGAAATGCTAAAGGGACTGCTGTAAAAAGAAGAAAAAGTAAGGGAATAAGAAACACAGGCATAAAGAATAAAAATTGCAACAAACAAGTGCCTAGCAATAACAACCTTAAACTTATAAATGGATTAAATGCTCCAATCAAAAGACATAGGGTCGCTGAATGAATAAGAAAACATGACCCATATATCTCCTGTCTACAAGAGACCCACCTCAGAACAAAGGACTCACACAGACTAATAGTGAAGGGCTGGAAATTTTTTTTTCAGGTGGATGAAAATGAAAAAAATAAATAAATAAAAAGCTGGGGTAGCAATACTTATATCTCACAAACTAGACCTCAAAGTGAAGGCCATAACAAGAAATAAGAAAGACAACTTCATAATACTAAAGGGAATGATTTACAAGAGAATATAACTCTGGAAAACATAATGCACCCAATACAGGAACACCCAAATACAAAAACAAAAAACAAAAAACACAACTTTTGGAAGATATGAAGGGAGAGATTGACAGCAATTCAATCATAGTAGGGGACCTTCATACCCCTTTGACACCACTGGATAAATCCTCTAAACAAAAAATCATCAAAGAAACAGCAATCCTAAATGACTCACTAGATCAGATGAACTTAATCAACATCTTCAGAACATTTCACCCCAAACCTACATAATATACATTCTTCTCAAGTGCACATGGGACATTTTCAAAGATAGACAACATATTGGGACACAGGCAAAGCGTCTTCAAATTCAAGAAGATAGAAATCATGTCAAGCATCTTCTCAGATTACAAGGGCATAAAATTAGAAATCAACTACAATAAAAACAATGAAAAAAATCAAACACTAGGAGGCTAAATAGCATGCTATTAAACAATGATTGGGTTACCAAAGAGATCAAAGAAGAAATAAAAAGCATCCTGGTAACAAATGACAATGAAAACACAACAATTCAAAATCTATGGGACACAGTGAAAGTAGTCCTGAGAGGGAAGTTCATAGCTCTAAAGGCCCACCTCAAAAAACAATAAAAAAAATGGTAATACATTATCTAACCCTTCAATTTAAAGAATTAGAAAGAGAGCAACAAGAAAAGTCCACAGTAAGCAGAAGGAAGGAAATAATACAGATCAGAGCGAAAATAAGCGACATAGAGACAAAAAAACAAACAAACAAAAGATCAATATAACCAAGAGCTGTTTCTTTGAAAGGATAAACAAGATTAATGAATCTCTAGCCCGGCTCACCATGAAACAAAGAAAGAGGACCCAGATAAACAAAATCAGAAAAGAAAGAGTTGAAGTAACAGCAGACCCCACAGAAATACAAAAGATTGTAAAAAAATACTATGAACAACTCTACTCCAACAAACTGGACAACCTAGATGAAATGGATATGTTGTTAGAAAAATACTAGCTTCCAAAATTCAATCAGGAATAAAAAAAAACACAAACAAACAAACAAAAAAAACCTGAATAGGCTGATAACTACCCTTGAAATTGAAGCAGTAATCCAAAATCTTCCAGCAAACAAAAGCCCTGGTCTGGACAGCTTTACAGGGGAATTGTACCCCATATTCAAAGAAAAACTAAAACCTATCCTCCTCAGACTATTCCAAAAAAGTCAAGAGGAAGGCACACTTCCAAGGTCTTTCTATGAAGCCAGCATTAACCTAATTCCAAAACCAGATAAAGACACTATGAAGAAATATAATTACAGGCCAATATCCCTCATGAACAAAGATGCTGAAATGCTCAGCAAAATTGTAGCAAATGGGACCCAGCATTACATTAGAAAATCATACACTATGACCAAGTGGGATTTATTCCAGGGATGCAAGGATGATACAATATCTGCAAATCAATAAATGTGATACATCACATAAACAAATTGAGAGAAAAAATAATATAATCATATCAATCAATACAGAAAAAGCATTTGACAAAATCCAATACCCTTTTCTGATAAAAACTCTATTCAAAGGGGGAACAGAGGGATCACACCTCAACATAATAAATGCCTTATATGACATACCTACAGCCAACATCATACTCAATGGGCAAAAACTAAAATCATTTCCCCTAAGAACAGGAACAACAAAGGGATGCCCACTTTCACCACTCCTGTTTGACATAGTATTGGAAGTCTTAGCCATAGTGATCAGACAAGAAGAAGAAATAAAAGGCATCCAAATTGGAAAAGAAGAAGTAAAATTCAAAATAGTCATTATTCACAGATGACATGATATTGTACATAGAAAACCCTAAACTAGTTATATCAAAAAACTAATAAATTAATTTGGCAATCTAGCAGGATACAAAAGTAACACCCAGATTTTCATGTCATTTTTATATACCAATAATGAACTATCAGAAAGAAAAATTTTAAAAAAACCATTTACCATTGAAACAAAAAAATTAAAATACCTAGGAATAAACTTAACTAAGGAGGTAAAAACCCTGTACTCGGAAAACTAGAGGAGGTTGAAAAAAGAGATAGAGGAAGACATGAACATATGGAAGAATATACCTTGTTCATGGATTAGTAGAATCAACATCATTAAAATGGCAATACTACCCAAAGCAATCAATAGATTCAATGCAATCCCCATTAAAATACCAAGGGCATATTTCAAAGACCTAGAACAAACTCTCCAAAAATTCATATGGAATAAATAAAGATCCCAAATAGCTGCAGCAATCCTGAGAAAGAAGAACAAAGTTGGAGTGATCACAATACCAGATATCAAGCTGTATTGCAAAGCCACTGTTCTCAAAACTGCCTGGTACTGGCACAAAAACAGACATATAGACCAATGGAACAGAACAGAGAACCCAGAATTCTACACAAGCCATTATGCTCAATTAATACTTGACAAAGGAGACAAGAGCATACAATGGAATCATGACAGTAAGTTCAATAAATGGTGTTGGGAAAATTGGACAGATACATACCAAAAAAAGGAAACTAGACCACCAACTTACATCATACACAAAAATAAACACAAAATGAATAAAGGACTTATGGTAAATGTAAGATGGGAAACCATAAAAATTTCAGAAGACTCCATAGGCAGCAAAATATCAGACATGTCATAGCAATATCTTTACCACTACAGCTACTAGTGCAATGGAAACCAAGGAGAAAAAAAATAAATGGGACTACATCAAAATAAAAAGCTTCTGCACAGCAAAAGAAACCATCAGCAAAACAAATAGAAAACCCACTGCATGGAAGAACATATTTGCCAATGTTATCACCGATAAGAGTTTAATCTCCAACATTTACAGGGAACTCATATAACTTAACAAAAGGAAGATAAACAATCCAATAAAAAATGGGCAAAGGAAATAGACACTTTTTGAAAGAGGACATATAGAAGGCCAAGAGACATTTGAAAACATGCTCAAAGTCATTAAACTTATGAGACACCCAAAACAAAATGACAATGAGGTACCATCTCACACCTGTCAGAATGGCTATCCTCAACAAATCAACAAATGACAAGTGCTAGTGATGATGTGGAGAAAAGGATCCCTCATGCACTGCTGGTGGGAATGCAGACTGGTGCAGCCACTGTGGAAAACAGTATAGAGTTTCATCAAAAAGTTAAAAATGGAACTCCCATTTGACCCAGTAATCCCACTTCTAGGAATATATCCCAAGAAATCAGAAACACCGATCAAAAAGGGTATATGCACCCCTATGTTCATAGCAGTACAATCTGTAATAGCTAAGATTTGGAAATAGTTTAAGTACCCATTAGCAGTACTGTGTACAGCTACACAATGGTATACTATGCTACTATAAAAAAGAACGAACTTTTACCATTTCCAACAGCATGGATAGACCTGGAGAGCATTATGCTAAGTGAAATAAGCCAGTCAGAGAAAGGTAAATATCACATGATCTCACTCATATCTATATATATAAAAGCCTAAGCGACTGAACGACCAGTCAACTGGTCGACTGGTTGCTATGACATGCACTGACCACCATGGGGCAGACGCTCAATGCAGAAGCTGCCCCCTGGTGGTCAGTGCGCTCCCACAGTGGCAGTGCCACTCAGATGACTGAGCCATCCCAGTGGCCCACCAGCTCGGTGGCAGCCACTCACTCCCTTCGTAGTCCTGCAGGTTTAATCTCTGAAGAACAGGCCAGGCACCGATGAATCAGCGCTGCTGGCATAATCCTGACAGCATTCATGGCCTCCTGGAAGTTGGCCTCAGGCACTGTGGCTGCTTCCCCTCCCTAGATGCTTAGAAAGGAAGAAATGATATAAGAGTGGCTGCCAGGTGGCTCCCGACACAAAGCGCGAACATCAGTGGAATGGATCTGAATACCAGGCTGGCAAGGGCGTCCCACCACCTGACCAGAGGGCAGATCGCATCCCAGCCCCCCAAACCTCCTTCGGATGGGTGGCATGAGTCTCTCCCAATAAGGACTGACAGGGTGCAAGCACAGGCAGGTGCAGTGGGGCCAGGATGAGCAGGTGCGTCAGGCAGGAGTGGCAGGCAGCATTGGACTGACGGTTTTGTCCCAATCCCCGCAGGCCATGCCAAGGGAACCCACTTGTGCATGAATTCGGGTACCGGGCCTCTAGTGTGGAATATAATGAACAACATAAGCTGATGAACAAAAATAGATCCAGAGACAAAGAAACACTGAACAGACCATCCAATCTCAGAGGGAAGGCAGGCTAGGGTGGCAGTGAGGTGGGGGGGTAAGAGATCAGCCAAAGGACTTGTATGTATGCATATTAGCACACCAATGGACACAGACACTAGGGCAGTGGGGGCTTGTCCTGGGGAATGGGAGTGACTGGGGAGGTGTCAATGGGGGAAAAAGGAGACACATGTAATACTTTAAACAATAAAAAATAAAATAAAAAT
>NW_005364882.1:428719-430100 GCF_000412655.1 Myotis brandtii | reverse complement strand
CAGGCCTAAGCCAGCAGGTCGTTATCTTCTGAGGGGTCCCAGACTGCGAGAGGGCACAGGCCGGGCTGGGGGACCCCCCTCCCCACCCCCCGGAGTGCACAAATTTTTGTGCACTGGCCCTCTAGTATATATATATATATATATCTCAAAAAAAAAGAAAAGGAGAAAATACTAACTATAATGATAAAAAGAGGTCAATCCATCAGGAAGTTGTAAAACTTATAATCATTTACATAATGTTTGCAACATCAGAGCTCCAAAATACATAAACCAAACCCTTATAGGATTGAAAGGAGAAATAAAATACAAATAGAAGATTCTACTGTAACAATTGGAGACTTCAATAATCTATTTTAATAATAAATAGAACATTTAGGCCAATGATCAACAAGGAAGTCAAAGACTTTACAAGAACTATAAAACAGTTAAACCTAGCAGACATCTGTAAATCGAGACCCAAATATAAAACCTATGCTTATGGACAACTGATTTTCAACAAGTGTGCCAAGATAATTAATTATATAGGGAAAAAATAGTCTTTAATACCTGATGCCAGAATAACTGAATTTGGACCCCTACATCATATCTTATACAGAATACAAAATTTATTAAAGACCTAAATGTAAGAGCAAAATTATAGAACTCCCAGAAAACAAACAAAAAATGTGTAAATCTTTGTGACATGGAGTAGACAATAGTTCCTTACATATGACAATAACAGCACAAACAACAATAACAACAAAAATATGAATAGGACTATGTCCAATTTTAAAACTTCTGTGACTTAAAGGACACTATCAAGAAAATCAGGGACATCTGTAATAGAGTCAACTTTAAAAAACAAACATGGTGCTATGTACAGATTTTGTAACTGAGAAATCCATGCATGAAACCTATATGTTCATGTTGAGCAATGTCACACCAATAAAATTTAATAAAATAAAACTAAAAAAAACAAACATTGAAAACATGCATAGGAAAATAAAATATTATGATTATTCATAAAAGTGAAAAGACAATGTATAGAATGGGCTAAAATATTTGCAAAACAAATAAAGGGATTACAATTCAGAGTACATAAAAAAAACTTAAACTCTCATAACTCCACAATAAACATTAAAAAACCTGCTTTAAAAATGCATCAGTAATCTCTAGCAAAATGTAAATCTAAACCATAATGAAAGACATTTCCACATCTACTAATGGGTCTATTTTAAAAAGTAAACAATAATGGTGTTGGTGAAGAAGTGGTTGAAAAAAAAAAGAGCCTTAATACATTGTTAGTAAGAATATAAAATGGTACAGTTGCTTTGGAAAACAGTTTGATAATTAATTGAAAAGTTAAATACTCAGCCCCCATATGACCTAGCAATTCCACTCT
>NW_005364882.1:425448-428606 GCF_000412655.1 Myotis brandtii | reverse complement strand
GAGAATAGAAAACACAGGTTCACACTAAAAGTTGTATACAAATGTTCATAGTAATATTACTCACAATAGCTAAAAGGTGACTTAACATAAATGTTCATCAATTGAAAAAAGGATAAGCAAAATGTGATCTACTTATACAATGGAGTATTAGCCTATATAATAAAAGGCTAATATGCAAATTCTCCCCTCGGCCAGGAGTTCCACTGGGAGTTTGACCAAGGGGTGGGGCCAACCTGCCAACTGCCCATGGCCCCTCCCCCTACTGGCCCTGCCCCATTCAGCTCCCCCCACCCCGAATGGGGGTGGGGCTGGCCGGCAAACCGCCTGCAGCCCCTCCCCCCAGCTGGCCTGACCCGATAGGCCCTGATCAGGGTGGGCCAGCCGGACCCCACCTGTGCATGAATTCGTGCACCAGGCCTCTAGTCCAGTCATAAAAATGGACAGAGTACTGTAATACTGTATATTACAACATGTATGTAATTTGAGAACATTATGGTAAATTAAAAAGTCAAACACAAAGGATGACATACTTTGTGACTCCAAATATCTGTAATAGGTAAATCCAGAGAAACATAGATTATTGGCTCCCAGGGACTGAGGTGAAGTGGGGATGGGAATGACTGCTCAATAACACAGCATTTATTTGTAGGTAATGAAAATATTCTGGAATTTGATGTGGTGATTAGTACACAACCTTCTTAATATTCCTAAAGCCATAGTAATATACTTTCAGAAAGCTCAATTTTATGGTAAAATCATATTTCAGTAAAAGGCAATTAAAAAAAATTCACTTTTTCTCCTCTCTATTCAAAGATTTTATTAGTCCAAGCTTAAATTTCCTATTTGACCTCAAAATTAAACTAAAGAGAGCAAGGATGAGAGAGTGAAAAAGATAGGTAGAATTATTAGAGTTAAGTGGTTTTAATTCACATAATTTTTAGCATCATAAAATTCACTTGCATAATCTTTCTGGCTAGAAATATAAAAACATATTCAGTAAGAACATTAAAACGTATTCTCTTCATTATACTTTTACCAATAAGTGTCCCTTCATTTTTATTAAGTACCTTTCAATTTTTACAACTGCACTGACCAGGAAGTTCACCACTTACCATGTAGGGCTCTTAAGCAATTGAAACGCAGCATGTGTGTAAGACGCACACTGGCTTTTGCAGACACTACGAGATAAAATGTAATGCAGATATCTCATTAATAATTTTAACTTTATATGTTGAAGTGATAATATTTTTGATGTATTGTGTTAAAGAAAACTTTATTAACATTAATTTATTCTTTATGTTTAAATGTGGCAACTAGAAAATTAAAAATCACCTATGTGGCTCCCGTTACACTTGTATTGGTCAGCATTTGTTAGAACATCTTCCCACATAGACATTTGATCTTGAGACCTGAAATGTCTGAACATCATTCTTAATTCTATACATTTTAAAAATGTGTATTTTTAAATGTATAGAAATATATCTCAACATTCCAGTCACTTTTAGAATGAAGAAATACATCTATAATAATAAAAGCATAATATGCTAATTAGACTGGACAGCCAAATGACCTTCTGGACATCCTTCAGGACGACCTTCTGGATGAAGCCAGGGCTATGAGGTCCGAGGCAAGCCACCATGGCTGTGAGGGCCGAGCCCCTTGCACGAATTTCATGCATTGGGCCTCTAGTTTATCTATAAAACAAAGAATGACTCACAGATTAAAATGTAGTTACTTACAGTTATGTATATTTTAAACTTATCATTTATCTTTAATTTTCTTTAATTCTGATACTTTATTGTAAACTCTGAGTGAAGACTTCTGAGATCTAGTATCTCTACTCTGTTGGTATCTGTAATTTAAGGTTAATATAGGAGGATTTATATTTTATAAACTTCTAACTTACTAAAAATGTAGAATCATTAACAGCTCTGAAAATTGTGTTGGATTGTCTCTATTTTCCCCTCCATTGCATACTTCTTCACTCTGCCATTCATGGGAGTCTGTGTCTGCCATGCTGCACCACCAGGATTTCCTGCCCTCCACCTTCAATGGGGCCTGGCTAATAAGATACCAAGACAAAAGAAGAAGAGAAACCCCGGGCATTTATTTTCCTATTTCTCTCACTATCAACCTTAGTTTGAGCTTGGCTGTGTTTGTCTGCCTGAGTTCAGAGGTTGAAAAGCAATCCTGTTTTATAACTATGGTTCTCTCAGTGGGATCTGGTGAAGACAATGGCTGTCAAAGGCTTCCCAACTGTTAGTGCTTCATCATTCCTTGTCCCCTTACCTATGGCTCTACCTTGGTACCGAGCTCCTGTCTTAAATTATCTTCAGTCACCTGTTTGAATGCACCATCTGTTATCTACCTGGCCCTTGATTGACACACAAAGTATCTTTTCTATGCTATATCCATTATTTCTGCAGTGGACTTTTCTAAGGACTCTGTATTTAAGGATATACCTAAGGGGACTAATCTTCTTCTGAAGTGTGAGATTGGACTTTTGCTCTTAGAGGCTTGTAAAGGTACCTGAAAAGTTTTATGTCTAATTTTTTTCTAGGTCCTTAATATGATTTTGCAGCTCTTCCCGAATATCTGAGTAAGAGACAAATATTTTGTTTTCTTTTGCTAAGCTTATTTTCCACAAAAGCTACAACTGGCCAGGATGGAAATTGTCCATGTTGTTTCTCATGTGTCACAGAAAATCATGATCTCCTAGATAAGTGGTCATCAAATATTTTTGATCATGTATCATTAAAATGAATTTCAAAAGCAATGTACCTAATCACATATTTTTAACTTGACACCTAAAACATTTTATCTGAAGTTTAAACATAGCTGCAAAGGATGGTTTTTCTATGCATTGTAAACATATATTTAAAGCATTGCTCTCACATCACTCAAACATCTTCTCAATGGTATCAGAATATCATAGAAATTTGGCATCATTATCATCCAATTTAAATAGTGATAAAAAATCCCTTTATCAATAAGTGGAAATTTTACATCATTTTTCTCTTCTCCTTTATTCATATTTCCATTTCATTTCCCACACAGAATTATAAATCAATGTATTATGTTTTCATTCTTGAAAGTATTTTATTGATCCTCTTTTATATTTTAGTAAAAAAAAATGTATATATTAGCATTTAAATTTT
>NW_005364882.1:367164-423330 GCF_000412655.1 Myotis brandtii | reverse complement strand
CAATGAGGGGAAAAAGGAGACATCTGTAATACTTCCAACAATAAAGATACGTTTTTAAAAAATAATGTAAAAACAAGAACTATTCTCTGGTTTAAGGTCCAATTTGATTGGAAATCAACAAAAATATATTAAAACTAGAGGCCCAGTGCATGAAATTCATGCACTGGCGGGGGGGGGGGGGGCCCTTGGCCCAGCCTGCACTCTTTCCAATCTGGGACCCCTCGGAGGATGTCCTAAATTGGCAGTCGGACACCTCTCTCACAATCCGGGACTGCTGAATCTCACTTGCCTGCCTGCCTGATTGCCCCTAACCACTTCTGCCTGCCAGCCTGATCACCCCCTAACCACTCCCCTGCCAGCCTGATCAACACCTAACTGCTCCCCTGACAACCTGATCACCCCCAGCTGCCCTCTCATGCAGGCCTGGTCCCCCTCAACTGCCCTCCCCTTCCAGCCTCGTCCCCCCCCACTGCCTCCCCCTGCTGGCCTGGTTGCCCCTAACTGCCCTCCCATGCCATCCTGGTCACCCCTAACTGCCCTCCCCTGCGCCTGGTCAAAACCCTAACTACCCTCCCTGCAGGCCTGGTCACCCCCAACTGCCTTCCCCTGCTGGCCATCTTGTGGAAGCCATCTTGTGACCACATGGGGGCGGCCATCTTGTGCGAAGGCATGATGGTCAATTTGCATATTACCTCTTTATTATATAGGATTGTAACATATCATTATTGATATGATACAAGGTAGAATATAAAACTGAGAAAGTATTGACTCTCCTGTTACCCCATGGAATAGCTCACAGGTAGAAGGACATGTGGATTGGTATAGACTTGGACTGTCACAGTGCTGGTAAAGTTCTGAAGAAAATACTTAGGTAGCATATGGACAATAGGGATGGAAGGGAGAAAGGAGAAGACAGTGAGGGGGTGGTCTAGGAATGGAAAAGTATTGGGTAGTGAGTCAGAGTGGGGGAAAGTGTCTCTAAGCTCCCCTCCCCGCCACACCACTACCACACACACATAAGGAGGTCTCAGCAGAAGAGCCTGAAGAAGACTTCAGCCCAAGGCTTCTGATAGACAGACAGGAATGAAGACTCCAAGAGCTAGGAAAGCAACTATGCAAAGAGCATGACAAGCCATTGTATGCCTGTGTGGGGGGCAGAGGTGGCGAGGAAGGAGAGCTTGAATTATTGACTGTAACTCCCTTCAGAGGCTGCAATGCATAGCCTGTGCAACAGGTCTGGTGTGGGGAGGGCCCCATTTCTCCATGAGGCCTGCCAGGCAGAGCCTTTGTAACTGAGTATAGACATGAATTAAAATATCACACATAGGTATTTAACCAGGAGCCAGACTCCTAAGTTTTATATTAAAAATCTCAATCTTATCTGTCACTGAACATTATGTTTAATATTTCAACTGACAACTGGATCAAGTCCTCTTTCAATTATGTCAGAGTAAAGTTTTCAGTTGACATACATAAAACGTAAAGCACCTGTTTTGCAAAAGTATTTTGCAAAAGTATTACCCAGTAGTTAGAAAAGGTGTTTAGGAAAGAAACCAAACCTCAGCAAAATCAGGTGCCTTCACAGTCAGATCAATTTTGGAAAAGTATATATAAATATAGTTTTGGGATATGGAAATCAATCCTATTGAATAATCTATACTCCTTAACCTCCTCCAAGATCAGATCTTCAGGTACTGCAAAGGGTGCACATACTCAGAATGAAGATTGGCAAGATAATCATATAGGCAGTAAATGGAAGAGCCACGACACAAATCCTGGCAAACTGCCTGCATAAGTTCTCTACCCCCTGCACTGCTTGAGGTGTAGGTTTCAAGGTCTGCCTTCCTGATATGACTTGGCCATATAGATAATAAAATATTTTGCTTCCCACACTTGTTTTCTTAGGAAGTGGCTGGACTGTATCTAACAAAAAAAATGTTATAACTCAGGAGAATAATGTTCACAATGAGAGCTGGGCAGCAGATCAAGAGCACAAGTCCAGTTTGAACCAAGAGGAGAAAGGCAGCAGTGAAGTTCACTGGGGAAGCCATCAACCAATGGCGCTGCCAGAATTGCATTGTTAATCTCCTGAGAGCAAATAAAATGCTGTCTTTACTCCCACACAAAAGTCTCTTGATGGATTCAATGTGAAATGAAAAATTGTGTACCTTTTAGAAGAAAGTAGAGAAAAATAGCTTGTCCTCAAAACAGGGGAACATTTCTTAAATAAGAAACTAACAAAAAGAGCACAATCCCTTAAGGAAAGTATCATTAAAAACTATAATCGTAAAAGCCTGTGTTGAGCAAAATTTTGTTTTAAATAAGTGAAAATTAAAGCCATGCAATGATGGTCAGAGGGAGGGGTCAGGGGCTGGGTGGAGGTGGGCAAACAGGGGGAAATAGGGGACATCTGTAATAGTGACAACATCAATTAAAAAAAGAAAATGTGTAAATTCCCCTCATAGGTACACATTTATATAAAAAAATTCGTGCACCAGTGGGGTCCCTCAGCCTGGCCTGCAGGATTGGGCTGAAACTGGCTCTCCAACATCTTCCGAGGGACCGCGGGAGAACTCCAGGGTGTGTCCGGCGGGTCTCGTTCAGTCCCGATTGGCCAAACCCCAGCAGCAAGCTAACCTACCAGTCAGAGCGTCTGTCCCCTGGTGATCAGTGCATGTCATAGCGAGTGGTTGAGCAGCCTTAGCATAGCATTAGCATATTATGCTTTGATTGGTTGAATGGCCAACTGGTTGACCGGACACTTAGCATATTAGGCTTTTATTATATAGGATGTTCACTGGAGAAATGATGTTTGTAAGAATAAAAAACAAAAATCTTAAACATTTGTCAACTCCAGAATACTAAATAGCATGGAGTAAAATATTTTTACACAGCTGTGGAAATGAATGATCTAAAATGAGATACTCTTAAAACAATATGAACACAAAAGCAAACTGATGAATGATATACACAGTATGGTAATATTTAAATGAGTTATAGTACAGAAAAACATGCTATATGATATTTAGTGACATATGCATGTATAATGATATATTTATTTTAGAATTCAGGGAAATAATGAACTGCAAATTTAGAGTGGTAATTAGCTCAGACAGGTAGAGGAGAGAAAGAGAGTTGGGAGCAAGCAAATGATGTCCAAAGGTACAAAACTCTGTTTGGTACCTTTTATTTCTTAAGCTGGCTTGTGGAAACTTGTTCTTCTCTATATCATCATTCATGTAATTTTAAATATACTTGACCCTTGACCAATACAGGGATAAGTAGCATGGACCTTGCACAGTAGAAAATCTGCATTTAACTTTTGGATCCACATTGGCCATTTATATCTGGGATTCAACCAACCTGTGCCCCAAAACAGTATTTTTGATGCATGATTGGAATCCGAGTTTGAAAGCCATGTCTGGGTATACGAAAAAACTGTTTTCCACCCAAGGATGGTTGAATCCTCCAATTTGAAACACACAGATACAAAGGAAGGACTGTATTTATTGGAGGAAAAAAACCAAAACAAAAAACCAACTTGCTTATAAGTGTACCTGACAGTTCAAACAACTGTTTCAAGGGTCAAATGCTTTCTAGAGGGTTGTCCTTTAGAGTACCTGACAGTTCAAACAACTGTTTCAAGGGTCAAATCTAATGCTTTCAAGAGGGTTGTCCTTTAGGAAAGAAGTAGATACTAAAGGCTATACAGCATTATGGAAAGTGTATAAAAAACATGATTAAAAACAAACAAAAGTAAAGTGAGGAGTGAAGCTGCACCAGCAAGTCATCAGCCAAGTACAGAATACAACCCACTCCAAGAAAAGACCACATTAGAATAAGAAGTAAAAGGTTCCAAAAAAATCAGAGTTATCTTCTTACCAGTTGTTTAATCTCTTTTACTCAATTACTATCTGTGCAAAATTTCAAAAATGTAAATTGTTACTTTTGTAATAAAGAACTCACCAACCTATTTCCAAATGCCAGCTAGAGAAAACATGTTATAGAAAACTCATCCAGACACATTCCCTTTTCTTGTTATCCAGAAGAAGTGAAAAATAATTCTAAGTAATTTTCCAATCATTTCAGTGATATGAGATAGTGTGGCACATAGAAATTTCTAGATAATGGTTTTCTATTACCCTCATTTAATTATGTTATGGACTATAATGTAGTTATTTTTAATCTTAACAGAGTAAAGCCTGTATGTGACAGGACAGAAGGCAAGGAAAAGCAGGTGAACAGATGGGTAAGGCACTAATGCCTAATCTTAAGAGTGAAGAATCAGGAGATATTTTTATAGTTAACGGTATAAAACAAAACAAAGTGTTAAATATGTCATTTGATATTGCAACAGTGACCTCTCAAGGAACAAAGATAAGAATATAACAGGAGTGATATTTACATAATATGTCAACTTTTATAGCTAGTTAGACCAAGCAGAGTGCACCTCCCCGCCCCCCACCAGCATCAGTGCTGGAGCAGGGCTCTGAAGGACCCTCTGTCCTAGGAGACGTGTGGGAATAGGCAGCAGAGGGCACTCGGGGTCCTCAGTAGTGGCTATTTTACTAGCTTCCAGGCATATTTAACAACTCTTAAGGCTGTACTAATACATACCAGCTGAACAAAAACCGTAGATAAAATTGCTTTTGGAGATTCAGGGGTAAGACTGTAACTGACTTTTAAAAAATCCTTTCCATCATAGCAGGAAGCCAAACACTCCTTCCTAAAATAAATAAAATAAGCAGCAGATTAAGCATATTATTGAAAATATTTCATTATCTGGAATCTAAAATAAGAAATGGTAAGCATTTTTTATTACTTATCAACCTTCTCATCATTTTCTATACTAACTGAAGACTGTGGCTTGATCAGATTTTCTATCATATTCCAAAAATATATTATTTTATATATTTCTTTGCTCATATATCCACTGACATTGATTTCCTCTTCTTCTTAGCCATATGTTCACAAATTTACCAATTTCACAATATTTTGTCGCATTCATTTGTCCCAATCTTCTTCTTCTCCTCTCATCTGCTCAAGTATATCCCCATTATTCTCTCCTACATCCTAAACCACCATTATATCTATTAACAGCTTCCTGTCTTCTCTTATGTTGTATCCAGCTTAGATTTCCCGATCCATAAAAATACATGCTCCTTTGCAAACATATATAACTTCCATTCAACACACCTTCTTCCCTGCTCATCTGGAAGAACCTCAATGATATAATGACTCAACAGGATATACTCCAACACAAGTGTGGATAGATGAAAATGAAAGTCATATAACCATCTAGGTCAGCGGTTCTCAACCTGTGGGTCGTGACCATCGGAAAACACATATAGCATATCAGATATTTACATTACGATTCATAACAGTAGAAAAATTACAGTTATGAAGTAGCAACGAAAATAATTTTATGGTTGGGGGTCACCACAACATGAGGAAATGTATTAAAGGGTCGCGGCATTAGGAAGGTTGAGAACCACTTCTAGGTTGATGTAAAGTGAAGTTTTAAGTTCAATTTCAAGTGGGCTCTCATCATTTTCTCCATCTCTAGAAGGATATTCATGATTCAAGATGGCAGCAGAGTAAGTGGAAGGCTTACCACCTCCCAGGACCAAACTTGATTTACAAATAACATATAGAACAATCAAACTGAATAACCAACTGAAGACTAGCAGAACAAAAGTCTTATAACCAAAGATTTAGAGAAAAGCCACATAGAGACTGGTAGGAATGGCAGAGACTTGAAAAGGACTGGCCCCACTCCCATAGTCTGCAGCTAAGTTCCCAAAGGGATATCTCAGCTGCAAAGGTTCCCCCTGAGGGGTGTGGCATCTCAACCCACATGGGGCTCCCTAACCCGAGCACCAGAGCCTGGAAGAGGCACCCATGAAACATCTGGCTGTGAAAAGCAGTGGGGATTCTGCCTACGAGGGAGACAGGAGTCTGCTAGAGACACAGGTGCCCTCTTAAAGGCCCAGCACACAAAATCTCTAACAATCACTCACCCTAGGATCTGGTGGAGGGAGGGCAGAAAGCACTACAGTCGTGTAAGGAGAGACTGGGGTTTGTGGCTCTGGGGAGAGAACTGAAGGAACAGCCTTGAGGATCCCTGTGCTGAGTCCCTCTCTCACACTGCAGATGCCATCTTTATTAGGTGGATCACTCCCCTCCTTATCACATCGGCATGGGGAAATGCATTAGTCCCACCCTGAGGAATCCCTGTTGCTCACCTTGTGGAGTTCACAACCTGCTGAGAAGTCAGCTCCTGGGACAGGGTATAGAGGTCTGAGATGACTCAAGGGATGTCAGTGACTGTGTGAGTGGCTTTGAGGCAGGAGCCATTCTCCCCACTTTCCCATGAACCTGACAAGTGGCACCTGCTCCACATGGGAGATCCATTAGCCACACCCTCCAGGCTCCCAGTGGCTCCACCCTCCCAACGTCTGTGGCCCAGCCCTGCTGAGCTCAGTCTCTTGACAGAATCTGGGACAGACTGAGTTGTGTGGCTCTAAGACAGAGGCCATTTTCTCCTCACACACTTGACCAATGCAGAGCCCTGCCTTCACACAGCCCAAATCTTTGTCTGATTGGGCCTGATAGACTAACTCCACTGGCCTCAACCTGATGACACTCTGAGATCCACCACAAAGGTCTATGAGCACCAGGCGGTGGGGGGTGGGTGGGCAGTTAGACTTGGTATACCCTAAGATTTTGCTGCTGAGTGAACTCAGAACCAGCACTAGTACCGAGTTTGAACTTGAATCAGTCTGGTGAACACCACTCATCCCTACTTTGTGACTGATTGAGAACCTACCTCATACAACTCAAGTACTGCCAGAGGCTCTCTCATAGCCAGCAGTGAGAGGAAAGTGAAGGTGGATATCTGTATGTCTTGAGACTTTTGCTGACCAGACCCTGAGTACTGTGCAGATGGAAGCTGGCCTCGTGGTGCAGCTTGATACTTCCCACACACACCAAGGCCCAGCAGGGGCAACCACAAACTGTGAATTACTTTGTAGCTTCAAACAGGTTACTCAGGGCCATTTACAGGCAGCATCTGACATTGACCTGAAACAGAGTTCCTCCCAAGAAGCCCCAAAACAGACACAACCAGTGTCCAGTTTCAGACAAAAGATCAGGATTCAATTAGCTTCACAAGTGGCTTATCCAAAAGAAGATCTCAGAGGGCACCAGATCTGCTGGGATGAAACCTGCTTCATGTGGTCAGCACCTTCACAATAGCTTATATACTGTGGGCAGGGTTGATTCTCATAGTCAAATAGCATGAGGGTCTTTCCCACACACAAATGGGCCAGTAGCAATCAAGACTCGATTACAGCAAAAGGGCTCACATAATACACTCAAGGGACATTTCTGAGCACCCGACTCGGGTAACAACAACAACAAAAAAATGGTGCCATTGGGTCCTATAAGACAGCTTCAACAATAGGTGACCCTACAAAGACTTGGAAACATAGTATATCTACCTAATAAATAGAGACAAACACAAAGAGGCATACAAGCCCTAACCTGTTTGGCTCAGTGGATAGAGTGTCGGCCTGCGGACTGAAGGGTCCCAGGTTCGATTCCGGTCAAGGACATGTACCTTGGATGCGGGCACATCCCCAGTGGGGAGTGTGCAGGAAGCGGCTGATCAATGTTTCTCTCTCATCGTTGTTTCTAACTCTCTATCCCTCTCCCTTCCTCTCTGTAAAAAATCAATAAAATATTTTTTTTAAAAAAAGAGGCATACAAAATGGGGAGACAAACATGTCCCAAATGAAAGAACAAAAAAAAATTCATAAAAAGAACTAAATAAAATAGAGGCAAGCAATACACCAGATACATAGTTTAAAAAAAAAGTTATAAGGATTGCCAAAGAACTTAGTGAGAACTAAGCATAAAAGATGACATATAAATAACAAAAATAAGCAAGAAATAAAGAATACAATATCTGAAATAAAGAATACACTAAGAAGGAATAAACAGTAGGTGCAATAAAGTAAAGAATCAAATCAGCAATTTGGAATACAAGGTAGCAGAAAACACCAAATCAGAGCAGCAAAAACAAACAAAAAATAATTTTAAAATAATGAGAATAGTTTAAGGGACCTTTGGGACAACATGAAGTATAAAAATATTTATGCCATAAGAGTACCAGAAGGAAAAAAGAGAAGCAAGGTATTAAGAACTTATTTGAAAAAATAATGGCTGAGAACTTCCCTAAGCAGATGAAGAAAAAAGACATGCAAGTCCAGGAAGCACAGAGATTTCCAAACAGGATAAACTCAAAGAGGCCCACACATCATAATAAAAATGGCAAAGGTTAAAGATGAAGAGAAAAATTTTAAGAGCTGCAAGAGAAGAGCAGTTAGTTACATACAAGGGAGTTCCCATAAGACTATCAGATGATTTCTCAATAGAAACATTTCATGCCAAGAGGAATTGTCATGAAATATTCAAAGGGATGAAAAGCAAGAACCTACAACCAAGACTATGTTACTTGGTAAGGCTAGCATTTAAAATTGAAAGAGAAATAAAGAATTTCCCAGAGAAGTATAACCTAAAGGAGTTTAATACTACCAACTCAGTATTACAAAAAATGTTAAAGGGTCTTCTTTAAGAGAGAGAAGAAAAAAATAAACAAAAGAACACAGTTATAAATAATAAAATGGCAATAAATACATACCTATCAATACTCACTTTAAATGTGAATGGCTTAAATGCTCCAATCAAAAGACCTAGGGTAGTTGAATGAATAAGCAAAGATTCATATATATGCTGTCTACAATAGACCCACTCAGCATGTATGAAATATACAGACTAACAGCAAAAGGATAGAAAAAGATAATTCATGCAATTGGAAATTTTTTAAAAAGCCAGGGTAGCTGTACTTATATCTGACAAAATAGACTTTAAAACAAACTCTATAGTAAGAGACAAAGAGGGACAATACATTATGATAAGGGGGTCAATCCAACAAGAAGCTATAATACTCTTGTAAAAATAAATGCACCCAACATAGGACCTAAATATATAAAACAATTCTTGTTTGACATAAATGGAGATATTTACAGTAATGCAATCATTGCAGGGAATTTTAACAATCCATTGACATCAAGGAATCAACCTTCTAGACAGGAATCAACAAGGAAATGGTGGACTTAAATGACACATTATGTCAGATGGATTTAATTGATATCTTTGGAGCATTTCACCTCAAAGCAGCAGAATATACATTCTTTTCAAGTTTACATGGAACATTTTCTAGGATAGACCACATGTTGGGACACAAAACAAATCTAAAAACATTTAAGAAGAATGAAATCATATCAAGCATATTCTCTGACCATAATGGAATGAAACTAGAAATCCATCACACACGCACACACACACAAAAACAAAAACACAAACACAGACACACAAAAAAAACACAAAAAAAACCCACAAACATACACACAAAACACATATAAACATGGAGGCTAAATAACATGTTACTAAATTATAAATGGGTTATCAATGAAATAAAGGAAGAAATCAAAGGATACCTTGAAACAAATGAAAATAAAGACACAACAACTTCAAACCTATGGACACAGCAAAAGCAGTCCTAAGATTAGGGAAATTAATAGCATGATAGGCCTACCTTAAGAAACAAAAAACAATCTTAAATAAACAATCTAAATTTACACTTAAAGAAACTTGAAAAAGAACAATAAAGCTCAGAGTGAGTAGAAGGAAGAAAATAATAAAGATAAAAATAGAAATAAACAATATGGAGACTAAAAATTTACCAAAAAATCAATGAAACCAAGAGCTGATTCTTTGAAAAGATAAATAAGATTGACAACATTTAACTGGACTCATCAAGAAAAAAAAGAGAGAGAAAGGACCCAAATAAGTAAAATCAGAAATGAAAGAGAAGTACTAGTAACAACTGACACTACAGAAATACAATGGATTGTAAGAAACTATTATGACCAATTATATGTCAACAAACTGAACAACTTGGATGAAATGCATAAACCTAAAAATATAAAATTTTCCAAAATTAAGTCAGGAAGAATCAGAAAACCTGAATAGACTGATTACAACTAATTAAATTGAAGTCATAAAACAAAAAAACAAACAAAAGTTCTGGACCAGATAACTTCACAGGTTATTTTTACCAAATATTCAAAGAAGAACCAATACATATCCTTCTCAAACTATTTAAAAAAATTCAAGAGTAGGGAAGACTCCGAAGCTCATTTTACGAGGCCAGCATTATCCTATTTCCAAAAGCAGATAGACACTACAAACATAAAAAATTATAGGTCAATATTTCTGATAAACATAGATGGTAAAATTCTCAACAAAATATTAGCAAACTGGATCTAACAACACATTAAAAAGATCATACAGCATGATTAAGTGGGATTTATTTTGGGGATGGAAGGTTGATACAATATCCACAAAGCAATAAACGTGATAAACCACATAAACAAAATGAAAGACAAAAATAATATGTTCATATCAATAAATGCAGAAAAAGAATTTGATAAAATCCAGCACCCATTTTAGATAAAGTCTCTCAGCAAAGTGGGAGTAAAGAGGTTACATAATTCAACATACCAGTAATAAAGGTCATGTATGGCAAATCAGTCAACATTGTACTCAACAGGCAAAAACTCAATGTGTTTCTCTTAGTATCCATTTAAATCACCCTTATTCAAAATAATAATGGAATTCCTTGCCGTAGCAATCAGATAAGAAGAAGAAATAAAGGCATCCAAATTGGAAAGGAAGAAATAAAACTCACTATTTGCAGATGATATGATGCTCTATATATTGAACTCTAAAGATTCCACCAAAAAACTACTAGAAAGGATAAATACATTCAGTAAAGTAGCAGAATCCTATATAATAAAAGCCTAGGTCTAGGTGACATCACACGATATTGTCACAAGATGGCTGCCACAATATGGCCGCCCCCACGTCATCACAGGATGGCCACAACAAGATGGCCACCCCATGTCGTTACAAGATGGTTGCCACAAGATGGTCACCACAAGATGGCCGGCAGGGGAGGGAAGTTGTGGGCCATCAGGCTGGCAGGGGAAGGCAGTTGGGGGCAACCAGGCCAGCAATGGAGGACAGTTGGGGGTGACCAGGCCTATAGGGCAGGGCAGTTTGGGGCAATCAGGCAGGCAGGGCAGGGTAGTTGGGGGCAATCGGGCTGGCAGGGGAGCAGTTAGGCATCAATCAGGCCAGCAGGGGATCTTTTCGGGAGCAATCAGGCAGACAGGCAGGCAGGAGGTTAGGAGCCAGCAGTCCCGGATTGTGAGAGGGATGTCTGACTGTCAGTTTAGGCCTGATCCCTGTGGGTCCCAGGTTGGAGAGGGTGCAGGCCAGGCTGAGGGACACCGCCCCCCCTCTGTGCACAAATTTTGTGCACCAGGCCTCTAGTAGAAAATAAATATCCAGAAATCAGTTGTATTTTTATACACCAATAATGAACTATCAGAAAGAAAGACTAAGAAAACAATCCCATTTACAGTTGCATAAAACACACACACACACACACACACACACACACACACACACACACACAAATAACTAGGGATAAATTCAACCAAGGATGTAAAAACCTGTACTTAGAAAATTATATGAAACTGAAGAAAGAAAATACAAATAATTGGAAGTATATACTATGTTCATGGGCAGATAGAATTAACACCATTAAAATGTTTGTATTACCCAAAGCAATGTTTAGATTCGATGCAATTCCTACCAAGATACCAATGACATATTTCACAGAACCAGAAAAAATATTCCCAAAAATTATGTTACCACAAAAAACCCTGAATAGCAACAGCAATATTGAGAAAGAACAAAGTTGAAGGAATTACTCTTCCTGATATCAGACTATTCTATAATGTCATAGTAATCAAAACAGCATGGTACTGGCATAAAAACAGACATGAAGGTCAATGGAATAGAATAGACCCCAGAAATAAATCCATGCCTTTATGGTCAATTAATATTTGAGGCAAGAACATACAATGGGGTAAAGCTAGTCTCTTCAATCAATGGTGTTGGGAAATTTGGACAGATATGTGCAAAAAAATTAAACTAGACCACCTTCTTACACCATATAAAAGAATAAACTCAAAATGGATTAAAGACTTAAATGTTAGACTCAAAACCATAAAAATACTAGAAGAAAACATAGGCAGTAAAATCTCAGACACTACTTGTAGCAATTTTTTTTCTAATATATATTTTTCAGCAAGGAAAATAAAAGAAAAAAATAGATAAATGGAACTACATCAAACTAAAAAGTTTCTGCATGGCAAATAAACCTTCAACAAAATAAAAAATATATAATCCACTGAATGGTGGAATATATTATCTGATACATCTGATAAGGGGTTAATTTCCAAAATATATAAAGAACTGAGACAACTCAACTCCAAAAAATCTAACAACTCAACTAAAAAATGGGCCAAAGATTTGAATAGACACTTCTCCAAAGAGGACATACAGATGGCCAATAGACACATGAAAAAATGCTTCCCATCACTAATCATCAGAGAGATGCAAATTAAAATTATAATGAGGTACCACCTCACCCCTGCCAGAATGGCTACCATCAATAAATTAACAAGTACTGGCTAGACTGTGGAGAAAAGGGACTTGTACACTGTTGGTAAGAATGCACACTGGGCCTCCGCTGGTGTTGCTCAGTGGGTAGAGCGTCGGCCTGCGGACTGAAAGGTCCCGGGTTCGATTCCCAGTCGGAGCACATGCCCGGGTTGCGGGCTTGATCCCCAGTAGGGGGCGTGCAGGAAGCAGCCGATCCATGACTCTCTCTCATCGTGGATGTTTCTCTTTCTCTCTCCCTCCTCCTTCTTCTCTGAAATCAATAAAAAAATAAAAAAAATAATAAAATAAAAAAACCAACAAGAGTAAGAAAAAAAAAAAAGAATGCACACTGGTGCAGCCACTGGTGTAGAAAACAGTATGGAGTATCCTCAAAAAATTAAAAATGAAACAGCCTTTTGACCTAGTGATCCTGATTCTGGGAATATATTCTAAGAATCCTGAGACACCAATAAAAAGAATATATGCACCCCTATGTTCATTGTAGTGTTATTTACAATTGCCGAGACATGAAAGCAGCCCAAGTGCCCATCAGTAGATGAGTGGATAAAAAAAGTTATTTTACATTTACACAGTAGAAGACTACTGAGCTGTAAAAAAGAAGGAAATCTTATCTTGTGCAAAAGCATGGATGGACCTGGAGATTATTGTGCTAAGTGAAATAAGCCAGTCAGAGAAAGACAAATACCATTATTTTACTTACATGTAGAATCTAGTGAACAAAATAATCTAACAAACAAAATAGAAACAGACTCTTAGGTACAGAGAACAGACTGACAGCTCTCAGAGGAGAGGAGATTTGCGAGGCTGAGTGAAAAAGATGAAGGGATTAAACAAAAAAAGAAAAAGAAAAAGAAAACCTCATAGACAGACAATGTATGGGGATTACCAGAGCTAAAGGGGGTTTGTGGGAAGTAGAAGAAAGCAAAGGAGGGATAAATGGAAGAAAACTTGATTTGGGGCAGTGAACTTACAGTACAATATGCAGATGATGTATTATAAAGTTGTACACTTAAAACCTATATAAGTTTATTAACCAATGTCAATGCCATAAATTCAATTAAGAAAAAATATTCATATTGGCATACAAATGTGCCTTATTATTTCATATTATTTAAGAAATAACTAGTTACACATACAAACTTCACTTACTTTCTCACTTTCCATTTACTCCTTGGAGTTCTATAATTTAGCTTGTGTTTCCATTATTAGACAGAAAAGTCTTTCATCAAGATCTCTAGAAACTTTACTTTTGCCAAATTCAGTGGTCATTGTTGTCCTAATTTTACCAATCCACAGTCTCTATCACAGTTGAATGTTCCCTTCTTGTGAAAACCATCTCCTTTATTAGCTTCAAAGACATTGATCATCTTGGTTTTTCTAATAACCTTTCCAATACCCTTCCTTATACCTACATGTTGGGGTCACCAGGGCTTATACCTCAGTAATTTGCTTTTTGCTATGTCTGCTAATGACTCTTAAATTTCTTGTTGTATCTCTTTATTCTCTATTTTAATGGTAACTTTCTTGTTTTATTTACAAATATCAAAAGTAACATACCCACAGTGGACATGGTAATTTCGCCTTATGAAACTTGGATGTGTTGCTTATTTTAGTAAATGACATAATCATTCCTATAGTTTCTCAAGTAAAAAAAAAAAAAAGGCAAACGAACAAACAAAAACTCTGGGGGCTTTCCTTATTTATCTCTCTCTCCTTTATATCCAAAATATTGGCAAGTGCTGTTAATTTCACCATCAAAAAAAATTTGCCTCCATGTATTTCTATCCAGTCCATTATTAAAATGCAGGCCACATATCGGCTGAACTGCTGCCACAGTCTTTTATTGGTTTCCTGATTTTCCACTCTTGTCCTCCATACTCGGAACTGCCAATAATCGTTAAAACACAAAGTAGCTTGGGTCATCTTTTTTAAAGCCATAAATCAGAATGTCATACCTCATGAACTTTCTTTTATTGATTCTTGTGGAACTTTGAATGTAATCTGAAATCCTACACATGGCATAGAAATGCTGCCCCTTATGTACCTTTCCAACCACACTGTAAACAACTCTTACTTTAGTTCTCTATGCTCTAATCACGTTGGACTCTGTAGATTCTTTAAATACACCAAATCCTGTCTTATCCAAGCAGAAACCATTCCACTGCCTGGAAGGCGTTATGTGTGTTCAGTACATAGTTGTCTCTCTTTTTTCACTTCATGTCTCATCTTAAATGGCACCTATCTGAAAGGCATATGCTGTGCTCCCTCTCATCTAATCTGTTGCCCTTCTCATCTATTTTTCTCTGTCACTAAAATCTTTTCAATTTCTTCAGAGAAAAATATTTCTAATTTTAAAGTTATTTTTTGCTTGTATGCTTATTTTGTCTTACCCTTTTAAGAGTAAATTCCATCATGGCAGCAATGATGTCTTTTTTTCATAACCAAGTATTTACTGAACTTGTTTATTGTATAGATGAATGAACAGTAGACTATTATACGTTTCAAATAACTCATCTGTTTTCAAACAACCAACTTCATTGTGTCTAAACTCAGAGATGATACATATGCTTCTTGTATTTCTACAAGGCTTCTAGCTATGATATATATATTAAATTTATGAGATGACATTGGTTAATAAAATTATATAGTTTTCAAGTGTACAATTCTATAATACATCATCTGTACATTGGATTGGGTGTTTACCACCCAAAATCACTAAATCTTTATGAACTTTATAAAATTCACATTCACACATATAGTTAACAACCCACACAATGTTATACCATTTTTTATAATTAATTTCTGCTTAGGTAGTATTTTCTGCCTTGGATTCAGTACTCCTTTTCAGGGCTGTCTAAAATGAGCAACATACAACTAACTAATAAATAGAAAAAAAACAGTTAGTTTTATTCCCCTTCTGTTATTGCTAATTTGGAAGCAAAATGTAAATTCTAATTTCATTGACTTTTTATAGGAAAAATGAATTAATAACATTCCCTTCCAGCAAAATAAAGAAACCCACGTGGTTTCTATTTTTATATGAAACCCACATGGTTTCATTTTTTATTGTAATTTTAAACCACCCAAAACAATTCAAACAATCTGTGTGCTTTCTTCTCTGGGGAACTTGCTAAATTTGCAATTGAGATAAGCAATCAATACTCACCTCTGCTAATCTGTACATAAATATTATTTCAAAATGAAATTCCTTGGAGGAACTGCTTTATGGAATGTAACTTCATTAGTAAGTAATGGATTGCTCTATTGTAGGTTTTCTCCCATCAAGCTAATTTGGAAACTGTTAATTGTCCTACATTTCTTTTATATGGTAAAATGAATGATATCCCTGTGTGAGAATCGACCTCATTATAATTATGCTTTCCATGATAATGGTATTGACTTCATTTGACTTTCATGTTCACATTAATCTATTTATTATAGAATATTTGCAGAATTAAACTGCAATGTAATTCATCCTCATACCTACTTGTTTCTTCAGCTTTTATAGGTCTAGTAATAGAGAAAAAGTATAGCCAGAATTAAAGAAAAAGATGAAAGTATTCTTTTATCTTTTCTCAATATTCATTCAAATGCTTTTCACTGTTCTTATGAGTTTACCTAGAACTTTGTTTATTTATTTTTCTTAAAAAGAAAATTACAAGATATAGCTCTTGATTCCCATTAGAAATTTGGTTTTCCCAGTAGAAAAATATTTTTCACTACGATTTTGATGCATTTGCTTGGTTAATACAGATCAAGACATGATTTTTTCCTCAAAATATATTAATAACATTTTCACCGAAGTATCAGACTACTATATAACTTTTGATATAAAAGAAACATTTGAGGAATACAAGTTAATTACTTTTATAGATAATAAAACTGAGGTATGGAGAACTTAGTTACTTGCTTTAGTCCATACCACTAAGACCTTGAATTCATAATTTTGGAAGACTAACAGGAGGAAAATTTCATCTCTTCCTATCTGGAAATCATCTTGGATATCTCAATGCTATTATTTGAGATATAATCATGTAGAAAGTGACACAAATTTGAAACTAAAATTTAAATTATATTTTTATAATTTCAAGTTAATATTTGCAAGTTGATATTGAATTTTCCCAATAACCCATTTATGCATTGTAATATGTCATAGATGAACAATGAGCAATAGAAATTATAAAGTTGTATCTACAGCTATTCTTTTGAATCTCTGCCTTAGTTTTCTATTGCTGTGCAACAAATTACTAAACGTTTTGTGGCTTGAAACAACAGAATTATTATCTTATATTCCTGTGGGAAAGGAAGCTGGCACCCCTTTGCTGAGTGTCTCTGCTCATTGTGTCACCTGGATGAAATCAAGATACTGGTCAGCACTGCAACCACCTGCAGCTCAGGACCTCTTCTAAGTTCAGTGATTGTTAGCAGAATTCAGTTCCCGGTGACTGAAGGACTGAGGTTCCTACTTTCATACTTGTCATTAACCAAGGGCTGCTTTCAGCTGTTAGAGGCCCCCCATCATTTCCTGCCACCTGGCTCCTTCCACCACTTTGGTTTGCTCCTTTAAAACTGCTAGGAGAATCTATGTTGCTGCTTCTTTCCCTTTTGATTATCTACACATACTGCTCAGGGGCCTTAATAACATTTGCAAAAACCCCTCTGCCATAAAATGTAATGCAACCACTCTCCAAGACTTAAGAATTAAGTATTGATAAAAAGGTACAAACTTTCAACTATATGATGCATTAGATAGGAGGATTTAATATGAAACATGGTGACTAAAGTTGATAACACTGTATTATATAATTTAAATTTGCTAAGAGAGTAGAACTTAAATGCCCTCACCAAAGAAAAGTTTAAAAAAATAATTATGTGAGGTGATGGATGTGTTACTTAACTAGATGGAGGAAAGGTAATCCTTTTGAAATGTATACATATATCAAATCACCACAGTGTACATATTAAATATCATGGGCCAATTGTGCCTCAATAAAGTTGAAATAAAAAGAAAAACACATATCCATTACTCTTTATTGTAGATTTTTTTCCTCCTAAAAGGCATAATTCACACAAAATTTGCCCTCATTTACAAAGGATATTTGTTGTTCAAGTTTAGGCTGTCCAAATGAAGAGACCTCTGTTAAATAAGTAGTACATACAATATATAGTTAGGGGCTAAAAACATAATTTCACTGTTGTTGAAAACAAAGGGAAGAGGAACAATAAATTGGTACTTAGAAAATGCAAAGCAAATGACAAAAAATGGTTGTTAAATATAGGATTGTATTCAACTAGCAAGTGACCATATACTGACCTTTTTAAAGTCTGCTGGCAGTATTCTATTAAAATTAATAAAAGAGCAAATGTTACAGAGTGCTTATAGAAGTCAGTAAAGAAAGACTTTCAACCATGATTGGCCATGTGACAAGTATTAGTGAACTGCCCGCTGCTTGACAAGTTGTCATGTGCAGGAGCAAGTCATCCTGTTCATGAAATTGTATACATGCTCTGGAACTCAAAATATCTAACTGTCAAATCCTCTGAGTAAAAGGAGGATGTGGACGGTTTTTAATTTATTGTAGGTCCTTTGAAATCTTGACTTAAAGAAAAAAACAAAAGAGCTATCATGTCTTCTTAAAAAAGTAGAATTAGGAAGTTTTGTTTCTCTTCCTTAAGACTCTCTAAATTGTCAAGAATGCAGGCAACTGTGTTTTTTTCATATATACATTATAATTGGTTTCAGAGAGGAAGGGAGAGGGAGAGAGAGATAGAAGCATTAATGATGAGAGAGAAATCATTCATCAGCTGCTTCCTGCATGTCCCACACTGGGAATCAAGCCCAAAACCTGGACATGTGCCCTTGACAGGAATCAAACCTGGATCCTTCAGTCCACAGGCTGATGCTCTACCCACTGAGCCAAACCGGCTAGGACTGAAAGCCACTGTTTAGATTATATCAGTGAAAAAGCTGACTAAGACAGTATTTTGTGACTATTTTTAGATTGTTCTTTCTATGTAAAAGTATTTCTCATAGATGGTGTAGTTACCAGTTTGCCTATCAGTTTCAACCTATTAATTTAAGGCATTAATGAAGAGGAGGGAAAAAATTGTGTTTCTGATAGATTTACCAATTGAATGTTCTTTCCATTATGTTAAAAGCATTATTTCAGAATAATCATATTTCTACTATATAGCTTATATTTAAGAACATATTATTCTAAGAGAAATAAGCTAGATACAGAAAGACAAATACTGTATAATTTCATTACAATCTAAAAAAAAAGAAGTAAATATCCCTGATAAACATAGATGCTAAAATCTTCAACAAAATATTAGCAAATCATATCCAGCAATATATTAAAAAGATTATACACCATGACCAAGTGCGATTTATCCCAGGGATGCAAGGTTGGTACAATATTCTCAAATCAATAAATGTGATACATCACATAAACAAACTGTAAAACACAATTTACATGATCATATCAATAGATGCCAAAAAAGCATTAGACAAAATCCAACACTCGTTTTTGATAAAAACTCTCAGCAAAGTGAGAATAAAAGGAGCATATCTCATCGTGATAAAGACCATATATGACAAACCTACAGTGAACACCATATTCAGTGGGCAAAAACTAAAACCATTTCCCCTAAGAACAGGAACAAGACAAGGATATCCACTTTCACCACTCTTATCCAACACTAGAAGCCCGATGCACGAAATTTGTGCACTGGTAGGGTCCCTAGGCGTGGCCAGCCATCAGGGCCAATCAGGTTCCCCGTCTCTCCGCCTCCCCACCTCCTCCTTCCCTCGCTCCCTCAGTGTCCTGCCACCGCTGGTCACCTGCCATGTTCTGCGCTGCCCCCTGGTGGTCAGTGCACATCATAGCAAGTGATCAAACTCCTGGTTTCTCAGTCGAACTCCCGAGGGGACAATGTGCATATTAGCCTTTTATTATATAGGATACTACTGGAAGTCCTAGGCACAGTGATCAGAGAAGAAGAAATAAAAGGCATCCAACTTAGAAAGGAGGAAGTAATGCTGTAATTATTTGCAGAAGACGTGATATTGTACATTGAAAACCCAAAAGACTCTACCTGGAAGGTAAAGTAAGGTCTTACAAAGGATAAACATTTAGTAAGAAAGGAAATAGACAAGAGACAGGCCACCTTAACAAGGGATTGAATGAAAATGCCCAGAACTGAAGAAAATACTAGATTCAGTAAAAAATAAACTTAACCAATAAAATCTCAAGGAGGGCCCTAACCAGTTTGGCTCAGTGGATAGAGCATCAGCCTGTGGACTGAAGAGTCCTGGGTTCGATTCCGGTCAAGGGCATGTACCTTGGTTGCAGGCACATCCCCAGTAGGGGGTGTGCAAGAGGCAGCTGATTGATGTTTCTCTCTCATCAATGTTTCCAACTCTATTCCTCTCCTTCCCTCTGTAAAAAAACTCAATAAAAAATATATATATATTTAAAAAAATCTCAAGTAGGATAAGTAAAATAAGCCTATGTCAATGTCACTATTTAGAACACAAAATAAATCCTATATAATAAAGAGCTAATATGCTAATTAGACCAAACAGCAGAACAACTGTCCGGATGACATTCTGGATGAAGCCAGGACTGCGAGGGCTGAGCCCCTTGCAGAATTTTGTGCATTGGGCCTCTAGTAGATTATAAAGGCAATCAAAAATAAGAAGAAACTATCTTCATATGAAAGAAAACTGAGTTTCTCAATAGCTGTCTCCTCAACAATAAAAATCTGGAAAAAAATGAAAATTTGCATGCATGTCCCAACATGGAAGTAAAATATCAAAAATGAATTTTTACTTGATTTTAGTACTTCATTATTTAATATTACCTGAGTGAATACAGTATATACCAAGTGGCTGTTTAGTTTACAAAGTATTCCCTTCTCTAATTACAACTCCAAGTGGCTATTTTTGTGCTCTATAAATCTGTCTCTATCTTTTATAGCTAATGTACCAGAGAATTTGATTTTCCCTAACATGAATACTCAATTTCTTTCTTTCAGATATTAAATTTGCAAAGAGATAAATGGAATTTGAAGATGAGTTCTTGATGATAGCCCCCTACTGAGAAGACTCTTGGCTTATTTTGTTTTTAAACAAATACATCTAATATAGCAACTTATTGAATCTTTCTGAGAAATAGAGAATAATAAGATATATTAAACCTGCAGATTTTATATCTATTAAAATATTAAACTGACCAATAATGTAATATCATATAAGCAATAAGTGGCATACATTTCATTATTTATAAATGCCTCCAAAAATTAAGGTTCATAAGAAAAGCCCTAGTTCTCAATTCTGACTTTCTTATTGGTCTGTGTATATGTGTCCCTTCCAATGTGATGGAATTCTATTTAGCAATAAGCATGTTCCCTTTATTCAAGCAGCTCACTTAAAAATGTGAGAAAGCAAGGAAAAGCAGCACTCGGTGTATAGACTGTGTACAGTCTATCAACAAATGCTAACACAGAGTTTACAAAGACTTCTTTGAAGATATAATATTGCAAATCAGCCTTGAGGGTTGCATTTGCAAACTCATGAGCAATATTGGAGTTAATACAACAGTCACGTTGGCAGGATGCATGAGGTAGAAGGTCTGAGGTAGGAGGGTACTGGGGATTCTGGCTGGAGAAGTGTTGGAATGATTAATTCTTCAGGCTGGGAAGAACAGGCTGTGAAATTAGATGAGAATTTCTATATTAAGGAAGGAATGCTTCTCAATAGTGGTAGTCACTGATCTAATTATCAAGTGTGGATTGTCTTCAAAAACCACATGTCCCTGTTCCTGAAATATTCCCTAAACATCCTTAATACATATTCATTAAAAACTATAAGAAAAACATTACTTACTTGTTTTTAAATATTTTTAATTGATTCTAGAGAGGGGACTGGAGAAAGAGAGAGAAACATTGATGTGAAAGAGGAGCATTGATCAGTTGCCTCCAGCATGCTCCTTGAACCTGCAACTTGGATATGTGCCCTGACTGGGAATCAAACCCATCACCTTCAGAGTATGGGACAATGGTCCAACCACTGAACCATACTGGCCAGGGCAGGAAAGCATTTTTTAAAAGCAGGATACTCCACACAGAGTTTGGAGAGAAAGAGAGAGAGAGAGAACATTTTAAATAAGTATAGCATAGATATTGTTCAAGTAGGCCAAAGTATATTTAAAAATACAGGTTTCCCCAAAAATGTATATATACTTTAACAGCTGATACCTCAATTGATGTTTCTTTCTTTTCAGATTTAACCTATCTGAGTTACTGATTATTCAAAGTGTGCATACATTGTTTGGGACACCCTGTATGTACTATAAAAATTATTAGATTTAGGTATTTGGTTAAAACTTCATGATTACTCTCAAAGATAAATATAATTTAAGCCTAATATTATTATTTAATCTAAACGTTTTATTCCAAATTATTTAAATGTTTTGAGGGCTGATGAAAAGATGATTGATCATGAACTAATAAAAGTTGTAATTTTTTTCAAAATAAAATATTATTAAGTATTATGGTTTCTGTGTGAGGATGACCTAATTATCTTAAAATATATTGATAAAGTTAACCAGCCATGATTAATCAACACTTGTCAATAAGAAACTGTAATTCATATTCTGAAAACCCTTTGTAGTAAAAGTATCATCGCCTTTTGTAAAATAGCTGCGATAAAGTAGCATTTATCACAGCTACTTTACAAATCAATGCCATAGTATTTGAAAAACATTCATTCAGAATTTTTAGGAATTCTTAAGCCTTAAAATAAGAAAGCAGAACTTTTTAATATTTAATAAAAAAAGAAACTGTAATTCATATTCTGAAAACCCTTTGTAGTAAAAGTATCATCGCCTTTTGTAAAATAGCTGCGATAAAGTAGCATTTATCACAGCTACTTTACAAATCAATGCCATAGTATTTGAAAAACATTCATTCAGAATTTTTAGGAATTCTTAAGCCTTAAAATAAGAAAGCAGAACTTTTTAATATTTAATAAAAATAGAATTTTTTAATCAAATTAATAATTTAAATAAAATTATCCATGGGGATTAAATGCATTTCAGAAATCAACCTTTTTTTTAAAATTGATTTTTCTTCTTTTTAGAAAAAAAGTAAGGGGGAGAAAGAGAGAGAGAGAGGCAGAGAGAGAAAGAGAGAGACATAAATTTGTTGTTCTACTTATTTATGCATTCATTGGTTGATTCTTGTATGTTCCCTGACTGGGGATCAAACTCTCAGTGGCCGCCAGTCACTGGCAGTGGCAGCAGGGGGTGAGGCTGTTGAGGGGGCAGCGCCAGGCCAGCTAAGGCAGGAGCTAGCAGGCCCCCCTGATCACCCCGCCAGTTGCCCTACAGATTGGCTGCAGGAGGCAACTGGTGGGGTAATCAGGGGGCAGTGCCAGCCCACTTGCCGGCTGGCCCCGCCCCCTGCCACCACCACCGGTTGCCTTCCTCTGCAGGGCGACCAGCAGGGCAATTGGAGGGAGGGCCCCACAGCCACCCTCCTTGGCTGGCCTGGGGCCTGCGGGCTGGGGGTGGCTCCTGCATTGAGCATCTGCCTCCTGGTGGTCAGTGCACATCATAGTGACTAGTCCTTCCGCTGTTCAGTCAATTTGCATATTAGGCTTTTATTATATAGGACTAGTGGCCTGGTGCACGGAATTCGTGCACGGGGGGGAGGGGGCGTCCCTCAGCCCAGCCTGCACCCTCTCCAATCTGGGACCTCTCGGGGGATGTCTGACTGCTGGTTTAGGCCCGATCCTGCTGGGATCGGGCCTAAACCGGCAGTCGGATATCCCTTTCACAATCCAGGACCACTGGCTCCTAACTGCTCACCTGCCTGCCTGCCTGATCACCCCTAACCACTGTTTCTACCAGCCTGATCACCCCCAACTTCCCCCTTACAGCCTGATCACCCCTAACTTCCCCCCCACTGCCAGCCTGCTCACCCCCAACTGCCCCCCCTTGCTGGCCTGATTGCCCCCAACTGCCCTCCCCTGTCAGCCTGATCGCCCCTAATCACTTCTGCCTCGACCCCGCCACCATGGCTTTGTCTGTAAGGTCTCCCAAAAGGTCTCCTGGTCTAATTAGCATATTACCCTTTTGTTAGTATAGCTATCTTCTTGTGGTGGGCCCGCCCCTCAGGGTGGACTTTGCAGCTCAGCCCAAGTCAGTGAGAATGGGTCTTATAAGATTACTGTTTAACTAGATACTGAACTAGGCTTTAAGCCCCGAAAGTTGTCCCCCAATTTTCCTTCTCAGAATAATGTTTTGTGCTTTGATGAAGCCAGTCCCAAGGCCCTCAGCAGCTCCAGCTCCTGAGCCTCAGCTCAGGAAAGAGAAGCCTGTCTGCCTGCACCCCCCATGCCTGGGCAGTCGGAGATCCCCATGCCTGGGCAATTCCGACCTTCAGGAAGCAGCTGCACTTGGCTGCCACTCTGCTATATCCTCAGCATGGTCAGTGTAAGTGAGAATAGTGATATTTTGTTGGCTTTCTTTACTGTTTTATATTATTTATCAAATTAAACAGTTTTCAGGAAGTTAAGAAAAATTTTACTTACTGTGCACTTACCAGGACAAACCAAGAACACATGGGGGTAATGTAACGCACCCAACCATTCTTTTAGCATGTTTTTGTGAATGTTGACTCTGACTAATATGTAGCTTGTAGGTAAATAGCAGGTTTGAATAAAAAAAATCTAGGAACTGTCTTCAAAAGGAGCAGACTCTGACCTTCAGGCATTCCAGCTCCAGGAGATTTGCTGACCTTTAGCTGTATTTTCAGGATGAAGAATACCAGACCATCACTTGGCCAGTTTCAAGGTGCTTATTATCAGAATGCACTGTGCTGGTCTGCATGGAGAACTTTTCAAACCACTCCCCTTGATCTCTCTGTTCTGTTTTCCCTCTCCTCCTTTACAAAAACATGGTGCCTGTACTGAGATGTTAAGATGGGCTTTGGGCCGAGAGTCGCCCATCTTCTCAGGTGGCTGGCACTTGAGTAAACCATCTTTGCTTACAGCAGCACCTGCCTCTGGAGTATTGGCTTTCGAAGCTGCAGGCAGCTGAACCCGCCTTTGGTTTCAATAAGGTGCTAATCATCCAGAATCTTACTGCTCTTTGAAAGAAGTGATGGGAAACATTTCAAAACTCAGTTATTACTTTGCATTACTACTGTGTTTAGCTAACAATATAGAAATAAATTATTTTCTAATTGCTCAAATCCAATTATTGTGCTTCTTGGAACTGGAGCCAGCTCAGAGTTTGGCAGTTTGGTAGCTTCTGTGTGTTTCCTGATCTGGGAAACTAAGAAAATGTTGCTTTTGCAAGGCTCCCTCTTTCTAAATGTGGGTGCAATTTTAGAATATATGGCTACAGTGAATGTCTGAACAAAGGTTGGATTTCAAAGTGAATAATGGATCAAAAGCAGGTTTGAAACCAAATAACAGATTAAAGACAGGGGTTGTTTTCAAAAAAGTGATATGAAAAGCTACAGAGTATGCTGTCAGATTTCATCTAAGGTTTCAGAGGGACAATCATTATTTTTTTCCTCCAGACCTGTGATTAGCAGATTCAATTCCATTTTTTTTCCAGTAACTGCAAGGATAATGTGTGTACCTGCAATTGAAAACATCCAAAGTGCACCTTAAATACACAGTGTATGGGGCATAAGTTAAGGACTATAACTGGGGTAGAAAGTGGGAGTGAAAAACCATGGACCTATATATTTCAGGTACATTGTGTGAACCAAGGTATAGTTGATGACACTGCAAAGAGCAAGTAAAGAGATTCTTCATGTATTTTTAAGTGGTTTGTACTCAATATGACCAGTTAGTCTATTGAAAACCATGTTTGCACAGACCAAAGAGTAACCAGATATTTATCCTTTCTTTACAAGCGTCTACATGAGACAAAGGCCAGACATTGTGAATAAAAGGCAACAAAAATAAAAGGATATAAATAATACTATAGTGTGATAAAGGACATGAAAGAAATTCTAAGCCAGATAATACCCAGTGTTTTATACACTCTCAGCAAAATGTACTTGTAAAAGCAGAAATAATGAGAATTAAAATCCATAAACTCAATAGAGTCTCTGTTCTCATTGTGCTATGCAACCAGATGCAAACCCAGGATGAAATGGCCAACTTTTAACTTGTAATCATGCCAATCAGGGAAAAAATGCATTAACGTGCTGTGTGACTTTGTGAATGTCCCTTCAAGCTGTCGGTCTTCTTGCCAGTACTACGGCAGTAGCATTAACCAACAGAGTATGGACTTATTTCAAGCCCAGGTGTTGAGCAATTTGAAATGCATGAGTTCCTTGTTGTGAAACAATCATTCCCTCTGAGGCTTATATTGTCCTCATCACTCCATGAACTATGCACGTGGTGAATGCATTTACTTGCTTTCTTACATGCAAATTTCTAGGGAGAATAGAACATTGCTGTCTCTTGCTCTCTACAAATGCTTGCAGCAGGAACCAGAAAGACAAACTACAAGAAAGTAGGGAGTCACCGAATTTCAAGACTGGCCTAGAAAATTACATCACTCATGAGCCACATCCCTCCAACTAATGGCCTCTGAGAGTAGGAAGGATAGTCCAGGTGCAGAGTGTCACCAGGGCAGAGAGGCGGAGAGCCCCAGGTGCCTAGCAAAACTATAAGCCCCTGCATTACCTCTTCCTTTAGCATTAATCCCTGAGAGATGACATCTAGGCTTCAGCTGTGTTTCATTTCCAGGTCCAGAGAAGCAGCAAAATCAGACCAGACTGGAGAGATGACATGACTGACATCAGGACCAGCTGTACTGACTAATGATGCCCTGGTGCCAACCAATCAGTGAAGACCCTGAGTGGGCACACCTGGAAACCTAATGAACGTTCTATTGAGGGAGACCCTCCAAGGAAGCCCTAGGCTCTCTCTTTCATTTCTGGAGTATGCCTGTGCCTCTCCTCCCTCTTTTGCCCCTCAAGGCTCCTGTCTCTCTCTCTCCCTCTTTTTCCTAAGCTCCAAGGGCCCTTCCATTACCTCCTAACTTTCTAAATTAAATCAACTTTCCATTACAGTTTGAGTTCCTTGGTTCTGAATTCTTTCAAGTCAAACTCAAGTACCAAGGTTGCTAAACCCAGGTTTCACCTAACTTGTCACTGGTACCTGGTGCCATTTTTACGCCGCTAACACTGACTTAGACAAGTATAAGATTTAGCATTTGTTTAAGAAAACCCCACACAATAGAAATAAACTGAAAAATTTCAGGCTCTAAACACAATGGGGATTTCTACATTGATATTCCTGTTTCTTAGTTGATTGGCATTTTCCATTATTTTCTTCTCTGCCACAGAACACCAAAGGAAATTATGTCTTTAATGTGTTTAACTTGGAAACAAGGCTTCTAAAATAATGTCTAATTTTCTTTATATCTCTTACTAGACTCCAATATTCTTTCCCTAGGGGAAAATTAAAATGATAATTACATAGAAATGAGTTCCCCAAATTATGGATGCTTATAATTATTTCCTAATATTGTGCCAATATCTAAAATAAGAACATTGATGACTTAATTTAATTATTTAAGTTAACTTTGGCAACGTTTAATCAACACTGATAAATATATTTCTAAAATATGAATTTGTAGTAGGCAGTCAGATAGGCACTTGCAGAGTAAGAACAATAGCCCAGGTACCGCAATGGGTAAAACTGGGAAAACAAGGACCTTGCCCCCAGGGTGCTCTTTCCTCCCCCAGCATATCACTGGTCATGCAGTTTAGATCCCCCGGCCTTTCATATCACTGGTCATGTGGTTTGGACCTTTCCCTGGCATGTCACTAATCATGTAGTAGACCTCCTTAGAGGAATGTGGGGGGCCCTGATGAGTGTACACCGGATGTTAAAGGGCCATTTGCCACACAAATGCACCAGGACAATGACTCAGTGATGCCATATGTACTGCTCAGGCACACCCTTATATAGGGTGTCCCAAAATTCACACAAGATTTGCAATTCAATTCAATTGCAAATCTTGCGTGAATTTTGGGACACCTTATATAACCTACTTATGTTAATATAACACAAATGTCACTAATTGGCACAAAGCCTCTTTTGTTTGAGCGAGTATAAAAGGTGCCACTGGTCAGCCAGTCATTGGCTGCTTTGTTTGCAATTAAGCATGACCCACCTACCAACAGACACTCATGTCTTTTTCCAATTCCCAGCATCCAAAGAGGTCAAATCTCTGGCAGAGGAACTTGGACCCAACAAGGAAGAACAAGGGGACTGCAGAATAACCTCATATGACTTGCTTGCACCATCACTCCCTTAAGCATTAAGCCCTAGAGATAACATTTAGTCCTCAATTGTGTTTCAGCCTCTGGTCCAGAAAAGCCACAAGGCCAGGCAGGGCAATGCCATGGCTGACATCAGAACGAGCTACAATGACTAATGACCCCTGCTCTGGTGCCAACCAATCAGTGGAGATCACTACCCTGAAAGGAAACACTGGGGAATCTGATGAATATTCTATTGAGATCCTTCCCTCAGAACTTAAAGCCCTGCCTTTAGAAGTCCTTAAAGCAGATGACCCTTCGCAGCTCTCTCCCTAGAGTACACCATACCTTTCCCCACCCACATCTTTCCCCAGGGTAAGCAGATATTGGCTCTCTCTCTCTTTCTCTCTCTCAATGCCTTCTTCCTTTAGGTATGTCTCTTTTCTTTCTTTCTCCTAAGCTCCAAGGGCCCTTTTTTTGCATCTGTAACTTCTCAACCCCACAGAGCTCAGCTGATTCACTTCTTCTACCTCTGTGACTTTCTAAATAAACTTTTGCTTGTATTTGAGTCTAGAATCTGAATTCTTTCTTAGCTGGAACTCAGGTACTGAGGTTGCTGAACCTAGGTCTAGTAATATTCTGGTGCTATTTCACCACTAACAAGTTGATCACACATAATATATTGGAAGGTCATATAGAGGGAAATTTTATAGCTGAAAATCCTTTCTTCTTTTAGGAATAAGCAATTTGTGA
The DNA here is from genome assembly GCF_000412655.1 of Myotis brandtii. Lineage (NCBI taxonomy): Eukaryota > Metazoa > Chordata > Mammalia > Chiroptera > Vespertilionidae > Myotis > Myotis brandtii. The sequence goes on along the minus strand of NW_005364882.1, from coordinate 394,611 downwards.
TGAAAAATAATAAACTAATTTATTAGACTGACAAAAATTAGTAATGTGACTAGGTTTTTTTGATAGAAATATAAATCTAGATCAGTCTGATCAAATACTAGCTCTACAATAGCTGTATGCTTTGAGCAAGTAAATATTTCTGTGCCACAATGTTCTATTGTTCTATTCTGTAAAATGAAAGTAATAATGAGGAGACAGAAGAAAGCTAGGCAGACAGGGAGGAGGCCCAAGGGAGGGGATGCAGCTTGCAGACTTGGGCAGAATGTAGTTTGCTGATTGTACCACAGAGACAAACAAAAGGACCTAGAACAGAACCCAACTAGGCAAGAGTTGCTAGGACAACTCAGCTTGGTGGGGAAAGAAGGGAACATGGGAGACCTGAGCTTTAAAACGTATGGATGTTGCTAAGACAGGCAGCTTGCAGATAACCAATCACAATGCAGTGAGGCATATAACATTCCCAAGGATGTTGCTGAGGCACAATTCTTTGAAAGGACCAATCAGGAGCTGGTAATGCATATATCTACCCCTAGACAAGAAGCACACTCTCTTATTCCTCTTCTTCTCTTTCTAGTGCAATGGATTCTTTGAAAGGACCAATCAGGAGCTGGTAATGCATAAATCTACCCCTAGACAAGACACACACTTTCTTATTCTTCTTCTCTTTCTGGTGCAATGAGTTCCTGCCTCTCCTGTAGCAGAGGACCTGCTCCCCTGCACATGTGGGACTCCGCAGGTGGATTAATACACAGACTTTAATTAGCTTGGATGCTGCACTACTCTCTGCTGCAACGTGGGATGGAAGCTCTGGACACTGGCCTGCTTTTGGAGCCCCAGCTGCCCCTTTTCTAGGACTGGCTTGAAGGACACGGGACTTTGGAACCTGAAACAAAGAAGCTTCACCATTAGCCTGCATTGGGACCCCTCCTGTTGCTCCTTGCTACAGGGAATCCATCTATCTCTCAATAAACTTTGCTCCCACTAACTACGTTTTTCCGCAAATGAACTCAGACCCAAACAGAAATTTTGGTATCAATAACAGTCCTCATATTATAGAGTTATGATAATTATACTCATTAACACTTAATATTATTTAAACAATGGCTAGAATACAGCATATGATCAATATAATGTAAATGTTAAATAATGTTTTGTTCAATTTCATGACATATATATCTGCAATACACTTAGGAATATATAGAAAAAATGTCTGAGTTTACATAAGAAGTTAAGATAGATATCTAAGTCCTCCCTAAATTCTCTTTAATGATGATTCATGGTGGTATTTAGAAAGTTCATCCAGACAGATATAAGGACATTTTAGAAACAAAAAGGGATAACAACTATTGTTTAATAATCCATCAACAATATACATTTATGAGCTCTTTGATATTCACTTAAATATTTGTTAGAAAAAGTGCTTTATGATTCCCAGAATGAAGTTTTAAAAACTGTTAAACACGTTTGCATATACATGGATATATAAATAAAATATGCCCAAAAGCTTTTTTGGAAGCTGTAAGCTGAATATTTTCCCATAAGATGAGTTTCTGAAGTGGATGTTTTTATGGCTAAGGTATAAGCACTATACCTTAATATAGCAGCAGAAATAGTGCTGGTCTCATGAATTTAGTAAACACTTTCTCTGGGAAAAATATATCTATGCTAAAAGATACATAGTCTTACAAAAACATCATGCTAATAGAATTTTCAGTGCAAATTAAAGTTGCTTCTAAAACAAGGAACAATGTTCAACATATTTGCAAGCATAAAAAGAATTTTGAACTGCATCTGTAGCTTTGTTTTCAATTATAATACAACAGTCATTCATCCTATTGTAAAGGAGTTTGTGAGCTCTGTTAGCTCCTTATTGGTGCTATGAGGCAGACAAAAAATTGCATATTGTATGTTAAGCCTGTTCATAAAATATCTGAATTTCCTCCCCATCTCAAGCTGTGCCTTAAATGTTCCACATAGTATGAGGAAATTGTCCTTACTCTCCAAGCACATTATGAGTATATTCCAGGAATCACTTCTAAGACTATGTGAAATTATAACAGAAAATGTTGATCCTCCACCACACGTAATATTTTCAATATTTTAAAATTAACATATAATGATTGATCTCTGAGTTTTATAAGGGTGGGTTATTTAGGAGTCTGAATATGTTTGTTTTTGTTTTGTTTTTATTAAAAGTTCAACACTATACATTCTCTTCTAATACAAACTCTGCTAGAAACATAAGTATTTTATGGACTTTTATTTATTGAGATAAATGGGTGTGCACAATCATCACTGAGGTGGATGGTTGTCACTTTCTACTAATTGCATCCTTTTTACTGGGTCATACCTCAGACCTTTTTTTTTGGTGGTTCTCACTCTCTGTCATGAGTCTTCATACATGTGTCTTCTTTAAAAAAAAGAAAAGAAAATAGATTTTAAAGGAAAGTTAACACTTTCCACCTGTGATTTTTCTTAAATTATTCTTGACTATTATTACTGTAAAGGTCACAAAACTGGCATATGGACGCTGACGAGGCAGGGAAGGCTCCTGTTCCCCCAGGTCCCAAGACATTGGCCAAGACTGCTCTTCTCCATTCTTGGCTTCACTTTCACCAGTAAGTGCTTGCTCCTTCAGATTTTCTGATTTGAGAGGGCATCTGCAATATACAGTCTTGGCTAGACATGGTGAGAAGAGAAGCTTGAATATGCCACTTAATTTTTAACTGTAATTGCCATCCTTCCCTCCTGTTACATGAGGCTTTCGTTCAAGGGAAAACAGTTGCAATAAAAGTTTCCAAAATTAGGCATCTATCATAGAAGGTAACCTGAGAAACAAATAACACTGCCAGAAAGATATCTATGACCGACCAATCAATCAATAAATAAATCTAACACTAAAACCAGAGTTTGATGTAATGAAATAACTGCAGCAATCTTGAGAAACAAGAACAAAGTAAGAGGAATCACAATACAGGGTATCAAATTATACTACAAAACTATTGTAATCAAAACAGCCTGATACTGGCACAAGAACAGACATACAGATCAATGGAACAGAATAGAGAACCAAGAAGTTGACCCACACCATTATTCTTAATTAATATTTGACAGAGGAGGCAAAAGCATATGATGGAGCCAAGACAGTCTCTTGAATAACTGATGTTGGGAAAATTGGACAGATACATGCAAAAAAAAAAATAATAAAACCAGACCACCAACTTATACCATACACAAGAATAAACTCAAAAGACTTAAATGTAAGATGTGAAACCATAATAATCCTAGAAGACACCACAGGCAGAAAAATCTCAGACATCTCTCAGAGTAATATGTTTTCCGATACATATCCTAGGAGAAAGGAAATAAAGAAAAAAATAAACAAATGGGACTACATCAAAATAAAAGGTTTCTGCACAGCAAAAGAAACCATCAACAAAATGAAAAGGGTTCCCACTATATGAGAGAACATATTTGTCAATGAAACATCTGATAAGGGGGTAAGTTCCAAAATATATAAAGAACACATACAACTTAACAAAAGGAAGAAAATCCAATTAAAAAATGGGCAAGTGACTTAAATAGACACTTTTCCAAAGAGGACATACAGAGGGCCCAGAGACATATGAAAAAAGTGCTCAATGTCACTAATTATCAGAGAGCTGCAAATTAAAATGACCATGAGGTTTCACCTCACACCTGTCAGAATGACTACCATCAACATATAAACAAATGACAAGTAATATCAAAGATGTGGAGAAAAGGGAACCCTAGTACACTGCTGGTAGGAATGCAGATGGGCATAGCCACTATGGAAAAACAGTATGGAGTTTCCTTAAAAAAATTAAAGTTGGAACTGCCACTTGATCCAGTGATCCCACTTCTAGGAATATATATTAAGAATCATGAAACACTAATCAGAAAGGATATATGCACCCCTATGTTCATAGCAGCTCTATTTACAATAACTAAGATTTAGAAACAGCCCAAGTGCTCATCAGTAGATGAGTGGATAAAAAAATGGTGGTACAGCCGAAACCGGTTTGGCTCAGTGGATAGAGCGTCGGCCTTCGGACTGAAGGGTCCCAGGTTCGATTCCGGTCAAGGGCTTGTACCTGGGTTGCGGGCACATCCCCAGTGGGAGATGTGCAGGAGGCAGCTGATTGGTGTTTCTCTCTCATCGATGTTTCTAACTCCCTATCTCTCTCCCTTCCTCTCTGTAAAAAATCAATAAAATATATTTTTAAAAAAATAAAAATGGTGGTACATTTAAAAAATGGAATACTATGCAGCTGTAAAAAAAGAGGATCTCTTACCCTTGGAGACAGCATGGAAAACCTGGAGAATATTATGATAAGAAAAATAAGCCAGTCAGGGAAAAACTAGTATCACATGATCTCATTTGAAGGTGGAATCTAATGAACATAATAAACTGATGAACAAAATAGATCCAGAGACATTAAAGTATGCAACAAACTGACAAATTTCAGAGGGAAGGAGGGCAGGGAGATTAACCAAAGACCTTATATGCCTACTAGAGGCTCAGTGCATGAAATTCATGCACTGGGTGGGGGGGCCTTCAGCCTGGCCTTCGCACTCTTGCAGTCCAGGACTCTTGGGGTGTGTCTGCCTGATGGCTTAGGCCTGCTCCCTTAAGCCAGCAGTTGCACACCCCTCTCACAGTATGGGACCCCTTGCTCCTTACCTAAACATAGAACCATATAATCCTTCACATTTTGGTTCAAAATATGGAAAAAATATGTGCCCAGTCTAGAGGATCCTGCCACCACCACTGCGCTCACCAGCCATGAGTTTGGCTTATGGCTGAGTGGCGCTCCCCCTGTGGGAGTGCACTGACCACCTGGGGCAGCTCCTGTGTTAAGCATCTGCCTCCTGGTGGTCAGTGCACATCATAGCAACCAGTCGTTCTGGTCGTTCTGCCGCAAATGTGGGAGGCAACCAATGAATGTCCTCTCTCACATTGATGTTTCTCTCTCTGTCTCTCCCCCTCCCTTCCACTCTCTCTAAAAACAAAATAAATGAAAAAAATATCTTCAGGTGAGGATTAACAAAAAATAATAATAATTATACATTCTAATCTTTTATAACTATTTTATCAAATGATTAGAGGCCTGGTGCATGAAATTTATGCACTGGGGGGGGGCGGTCCCTCAGCCCAGCCTGCCCCCTCTCACAGTCCGGGAGCCCTCAGGGGATGTCCCTAGGGAGTGGGCCTAAGCTGCAGTCTGGCCTCCCTCTGCAGGGGGCAACCGGGATGATCAGGGGAAGGCACCGCCTCCATCACCCCACTGCTGCTGCCACTGCCGGCCGCTGCAGCCGCCAAGGTGTTTTCATCAACATGGACTCCAGTCCCTTCACCATGAAACAATGACAACTTTCTTTAGGCATTTTCAAGATGTCTCTTTCATAGGATATGTCATTTCTTTCTTTTTTTCTTTTTTTTTTTATCCTCACCTGAAGATATTTTTCCATTGATTTTTAGAGAGTGTGGAAGAGAGAGGGAAAGACAGAGAGAACATTAATGTAAGAGGGACACTTTGATTGGTTGCCTCCTGCATGAGCCCTGATCTGGGCCCCGGCCAGGGAAGAGCCTGCAACCTAGGTACATGCCCTTGATCAGAATCAAACCCAGACCCTGCGGTCCGCAGGCCTAGGCTCTATCCATTGAGCCAAACTGGCTAGGGCAGGATATGACATTTCTTAGTCCCTCCAGCAGTGGACCTTCGTTTTTTTCGCCAGGAGTGTGGTGAAAAACCCTAGATCACCTTTTTGGATTCTTATTACCCAAGTTACTAAGAATATTACCAGTGGCATACAGGGAGCTTAACCAATGAGTGGTCAGAAAGATGTTTCCTCTGTAGTTCACACCAATCGCCGGCTTGGCCCCCCTGCCAACACCTGCCCCAGGCGTGACGCCTCGGCCAGAGGCATCAACCCCCATCACCCTCCGATCGCAGGATCGGCCCCTTGCCCAGGCCTGATGTCTCCGCCAGAGGTGTCAGGCCTGGGCAGGGGAACTCCATCTTCCCCTGATCACTGGCTCTGCCCCCCGCCCAGGCCTGATGCCTCTGGCCCAGGTGTCAGGCCTGGGCAGGGGACCCTCATATCCCCCTGATCACCGGTTCCACCCCCCACCCAGGCCTGACGCCTCGGCCAGAGGGGTTGGCATCAGGCCTGGGCAGGGGACCCCCAGACCCCTCTGATTGCCCACTCCGCCTCCCGCCCAGGCCTGACGCCTCGGCCAGAGGGGTCGACCTCCATCACCCTCTGATCGCCGGATCGGCCCTTGCCCAGGCCTGATGCCTCTGCCAGAGGTGTCAGACCTGGGCAGGGGACCCCCATGTCCCCCGGATCACTGGCTTCTGGGCGGCTTCTGGGGCTTCTGGGGCCAGCCTGCAGCCTGGGATGGCAGCTCACGCTGGCGGCTGTGCTGTCCCGCCCTGCCTGCAGTATGCAAATTAGCCGCCATCTTTGTTGGCGGTTAATTTGCATATCGTGCTGATTAGCTGATGGAAGGTGTAGGGAGGGTACGGTCAATTACCATGTTTGCCTATTATTAGATAGGATATGTGTAACCTATGGACAGATAATAGTGAGATGAAGACCTGGGGAAGGTGTGGGAGCAGGGTTTAGGGATTAATGGGGGGAAAAAGAGGACATCTATAATACTTTCAACAATAAAGATAAATTAAAAACAAACAAACAAACAAGAACAAATGATTGTATAGATGGTATGGTACTTGTATATAAGAAAAGGCATAAATAAAAGCATATATATTTTTAAAAAGTAAAAAACTTACCTCAATAATGGCCCTCAAGTGTACCTGCAAGGTGATTTCTTTCCCCTCAGATTATAATAAAGGAGAAAATGACATGTCACATAAATAAGTAAAGTGAAAAGATATGGGAGTTGAACAAAAACCTAAAGGAAATATTAGGTATTGAAAACAGATATATTAAAAATAGGTAATTAAGAAAAACTAACTCCAGGTAACCTTTCATCTGAATAAAAACTGTCATGAAGTACACCAGAGCTTCATTTTGACAATGTCTATAGTTAGTAAAGACATTGGAGTGGCTCCAGGATGGAAGGAATGTCTGTAAGATTCCAGGCTGAAGAGACCAGGGGTTGGAATTCAAGCTATAAGAAATCCTTCCCTTTTGTCCATTCACATTTCTTTGTTTGCCTCTGTTTCTTCAAACATGATGGCCAACTCTCTCCTAAGACCCATTTTCTCCACATAACATACAGGCTGACAAATACCTAATGCCTACAGGAAAAACCTCATGAGTCAAGTAAAAAATAAACCTCACTTTCACCTCCAGTTCAGGAAATGTAGAGGAAGGGCACATAATTTTTCCATATTTTTAACCAAAATGTGCAGGATGATATGGTTTTATGTTTGGCTACATCATAAGATAAGGCTGGACACCAGGCATGAGAGTCACACAAGACCACATGGAGAAAGGACCCTTTTCACAAAGGGATCTTTGGTGTCTATCTTTATATCTCTAGCACCAATCTCTATGTCAAGCATCAGAACTGTTTTTATTTCTTGCCATCTGGCTATTACTAGAATTATTGTGAGCTCAAAAATTTAAAGCATTGCTATAGATATACACTTAGGACAATCCTTCCTAAAGCAATTTTTCTCTCAATTTGCTAGAATTCAATCCAAGGGTATGGCTGACTTCTAGTAGCAGTAGTAGTAATAGTATGAAAGTTATGAAAGTTATGAATTTTCTCTGCATCATATTTTGCAAGGTATATAATATTGATATTTCTTTTTTTTTAAAGTCACACAAAATTTTATTTTTAACCATTCAGAGATGACAGGAAATTCTATACCAATTTGATTTAGAGGACACACTTCTTTATTCCAAAGTACTAAAATATCTTGACAATAATTGATAAGCTGGTCTTTACACCATCCTGAGTATCACTCACATTTCACATTCTCAAATTCCTGTGGTTGTTCTTATTTCTGCTTTGATTTCTGTTGGGAAAAACAAATCATATTAACATTCAGTAATGAAGATTGGTGAACCATCGTTAACAAAACCACATTGCATAAAAGAAGACAATTACATTAGGTGATGTAATTATTGAAGAAGTTGAGTTACCCCCAAATGAAAATTCTAGGATCATATTTGTATCATTCTTATATTCTTCTATGTATGATAATTGTATTATTGGATGGAGCTTCTTATTAAAATAGTTGTTTAAAAAATTATTTTGTTCTAATTACTTGCTGAAATATCTAAATTTATTATTAAATTATTTAATCCTTAAAAATGACTACTAGGCATGTTTTCTCTGATAATGGAGTAAGGTACTAAAAAATGAGAACTATCATATTATATATATGTAAATGTATGTAAATCTATATAAATACCTATACTAATAAAAGGGTAATATGCTAATTAGACCGGACATCTTCTGGACGACCTTCCAGACGTCCTTCTGGACAAAGCCATGGTGGCAGGGCTCAGGCAAAGGTGGTTATGGGTGATCAGGCTGGCAGGGGAGAGCAGTTAGGGGGAATCAGGCTGACAGGGGAGAGCAGTTAGGGTGATCAGTCTGGCAGGAGAGAGCAGTTAGGGGGATCAGGCCAGCAGGCAGGTGAGTGGTTAGGAGCCAGCAGTCCCGGATTGCAAGAGGGATGTCTAACTGCTGGTGTAGAGAGTGCAAGCCAGGCTAAGGGACCACCCCCCCATGAATGAATTTTGTGCACTGGCCCTCTAGTAATTATATAAGTTTAAATATATTTTAAATGTATGCACACATTTCCTTTAAAGGATTTTTAGCTTTAAAAGTTTAAAATAGTTTTTAATAATTTTCACATATTCTCCCCAATTTTTTGAGTTAATTATCTCTCAGATTATAGACAACTAGAGGCCTGGTGCATGAAATCCATGCACGGAGTGGGGCATGGTCCCCCAGCCCGGCCTGTACCCTCTCGCAGTCTGGTACCCCCTCACAATCTGGGACTGCTGGCTACTAACTGCTTATCTGCCTGCCTGCCTGATTGCCCCTAACCATCTCTGCCTTGGCCCCCGCCACTGCAGCTTTGTCCTGAAGGACATCTGTAATGACATCCAGAAAGTCATTTGGCTGTCTTGTCTAATTAGCATGTCACACTTTTATTATTATAGATAATATATTGCTTCTTCTCTTGAAAAATTTTAGTTTATTTAAAAATAATGCACATATCATATAGCAAGTAATTCATAAATTATAAACCAAAGATAATATTAAACCAATTTTAAGGTTCTATTTGAATTGTCAAACTTAATAGAATATTTGAGTTATCATATATGTGATAGAACACCCAAATAGAATGTGTAAAACTTATTTGGAACCTGATACATATAAATATACTCCAGTGATGGCGAACCTATGACATGCGTGTCAGAGGTGACACGTGAACTCATTTTTTTTGGTTGATTTTCCTTTGTTAAATGGCATTTAAATATATAAAATAAATATCAAAAATATAAGTCTTTGTTTTACTATGGGTGCAAATTTCAGGGTTAAGTTAGGGTTTTTCAAAATTCTGACACACCGAGCTCAAAAGGTTCGCCATCATTGATAGACTCCAATAATGTTATTTATAGAAAAATCAGGGAAATTCTATTATGAACTGTGTATTAAATAATATTAAATATTTATTTGTAACTTTGTTAGGTATGACATTGTAGTTATATAAAAAGTCTTTCCTTTGTCACCAACAATCTCACCTCCATTACTTAGTCCTTATCCCACTCTATCATTTCTCCAGTTCATACTTTAATCATGGTGAACTGCTTTATTCTTTCCCAGTATGCTCAGTACAATTATGTTGCTTTTAATTATTCAGGGAAAAGGGTAGAGGGGGAAAGGTGTGGGAAGGAGAAACAAAACTACAACTATGGTAAAGATAATTGAGTGATTACCTTTAACCTGAATGGGTAAGCTACTAAAGCTCATGGGTTCATAGGAAAAAGAAAAGTATCTTTGTTACATACATAAAATCTGGGCATAAATTCACTCTAACATTAATACAAATATGGTATGATTCTTCCTTATATTTTCTATGCCTACACTATGCACCTCTCTCTTTTTCTCTCTGAAATTCACTTTACTTTTTTTAGCCTTCTCTTACTAAGCACTGTAAGTCTTTTTTTTTTTTTTTAGTAGAATGGGGCTCAGTGGGACATGCCCTACATCCTGATATGAAGCTACATTCTTTTTTCCCTCCAGAGTCCAGACAGTGATAGGAAGTTCATTAGAAATATTCTCTTCTTTATTTCTCCGTGTGATAGTTAGCAACATGCCAGTCCATATGCACAGGAAAGTCTTCCCAAATCTCCTGCTCCAGGAAAGCCCCTGCCAAGAGCAGCTCCATGCCTGGACTCAGCAGCTGGCAAGAATAACTCTTTGGCCACACAGAGCAGCAGGCCAGCCTCCCATGCACACATTTCTTGAGTGCACCATCATCCAAAGCATTTATGAGCTGCCAATTTGCTCAGGCAGGGCAGCATTGAGGAGCAGGCCAGCTTGATCTTTGATACATCTCTCTCATCAGAACCTCAATCCTCTTCTCTGGCCAGGCTGACACATAATTATTTAAAAAGATAAGCCTCATGTTAAAAGTCTCAAAATGCTTTTACTTTAATTTACTAAGCATCTATAACATTTGAACCAAATGGTAACATTAATGTATATGACCAAAATTTTCCATTCAAAAATAAATTCTACAATTATTATAATCATTAAATTTAGCCTTTCCTATTTTTTGACGTATAATAAAAATAAAGGCTGAGAATTGGAAAGAAAATGAGACAAAAAGAGACATCCTTCAAAAAACAAAAAGAATTAGAAAGAAAGGGAAGAAGAGAAAAAGAGAGGAGAATGATAATAAAGGTAAAATAAGAAAAATAAGATGGAACAAAGATATTAGTGGAATGATGATGAAAAGATATTCTGAAATAGAAGGTATGCTCATATTTTTACCTTTTCTTCCTGTTCAATTCTCAGTCAGGTGGCAATTTTGGAATTATCTTGAATTATTCATAATTGTTTTATAAAAAATGTATTCATACTATAATTTTTTATTGATTTTAAAGAGGGAAGGAGGAGGGAAGAGAGAAAGAAATTGATTGGTTGCTTCCTTTATGCATCCCAACCATGAATTGAACCCCACAATATAGACATGTGCCCTGACTGGGAATCAAACCCATGACCTTTTGGTGTATAGGGTGATGCTCCATCCAACTGAGCCATACCAGCCAGGACCAAGCTATAATTTTTATGTTTTGTCTCAAAACTCTTCAAAGTCTTTACTTGTAATTTGAAGAAATATGCAACTTTACCATTAATGATTATTTTATGTGTAATGCGTCAGAAATGTTGACTATGAACTATTATTTAGCAGCGTTTCAGCTTCAAAGATACTTATGAGATACTATAGCTTCAACCAAGAATGAGCTCGAGCAGTCTATATTCAGCTCTACAATAAGGGAAGATACATACTGTGATTCATTCATTTTCTCTGAAATAGTTTCAGTCTCTTACTAACCCTACATAAATAGTAATTTTCAGATTTTAAAATAAAGTTTTTGTTCATGCTATAAAAATGGTCTATTGAATGACATCTTTTTATTCATTCTTAAGAACAGCAGTAATTTTCTTTTATGCCTTCTCATCATTATCCAGAGACTAATCTGCTCCTTGTGTATTTATTTTAAGAACAGATGTAATATTATGTTGGATAATAAATATATTAAAAGCAATATTCAAATGGTGACTAATTCTTAAAATTTTCCAAGTTTATATTATATTTAGACAGCCCCACAGTATTATGTGCAATGAGGTTTTTAGCATTCAAAAAAATGATTCTTTAATTTTATAATGTACTGCTTATAACACATTCTTATCTTTTCTAAACAAACATTCTTTGGTTTACAAGAGTTCACAGACAGTATTTTAGTCTTTTATTTTCAAATAATATTATATCCTTTCTGCTAAAAATAAATAAATAAAGTAGGCTTGGATATGGTAGAATAGCCAATCCATAGGTAGAAGCAAACCTGAGATGATAAAGGGGAGAGATCAACTAAAGGACTTGTATGAATGCATATAAGCATAACCAATGGACACAGACACCAGGAGGGGTGAGGGCATGAGCAGGGGAGAGGGGGCAATGAGGGGATAAGGACACATATGTAATACCTCAATCAATAAAGAAAAAAAAAGTAAAAAAAAAAAGAAGAGATGAAGTTACATGAGCTAATAACTTCCTGTTTTGCTTAAAAAAAAAGAGTTCACACATTTAAAATGTTTTTACCAAATATTAATTTGCACAGTGTAACCATATGAATAACAATATGTTGTTCAAGTGTTCAAACCTGTTTGAACATTTAACATTGTTTTCTTAGGATACTGATTAATATGAAAGGCTGATTTTCATTATTTAACTAGAGGCCCAGTGCATGAATTCGTGGATGGGTGGGGTCCAGCCACCCACCCCAATGGGGCTGATTGGGGCCAGGCTGGTGAGGGGAAAGGGGCCGTGGGCTGTTGGCTGGCTGGCCCTGCCCCCAATTGAGGTGGGGGGCCGATTGGGGTGGGGCTGGCCAGGGCAGGGTCCATGGAAAGTTGGGGGGCTGATCAGGGTCCTGATCGGGCCGGTTGGCCACCGCAGTGCGCATTATAGCAACCAGTCATTCTGGTCGTTCCAGTCGTTCTGGTCGCTTGGCTTTTATATATATAGATTCGGCTAGTAGAAAAGCAGAAATACAGAAACATGAATAGACCTTAAAAATATGGGTTAACCCATGAATTTGGTTTTACAGACAAGGAAAACCCAATTCATGGGTTGTATGTTACAGGTGTATGTCTACCAGATTGCAGATTTCTGAAATCTGAATTTCTAGTTCGAATGTTTTGCTTGTGATTTTAAATATTACTATTTTCATTTATGATGGCTTTCTCACTCAATCTTCTTTGTACAATTACACATTATGAACATACAAAGTCAAACAGTCAGACCACATCTAGACTAAATCCACCAGACAAATTCACATTGGGTATTTACTTTGATGAATAAATATGTAAGCAAATATATCTTGCAAAAAAAAAAAAACCTAATGCAAAGCATGAAGTTAAAATGACAGAGGAGGAAAGAGAGGACAAGAGAGGAGAGAAAACGAAAGTAAGAACAGTAGAGGCTTCCCAATAAAGTCATGGGCTCCAAAAATTTGAATTACAATATGAAATTGAGAAAGTTTGGGAATAGCAGGAACAACCAGAGAAGCTGAAGGAAATAATGGAGAACCATATGATTTCATTCATATGAAATGGAATTTAGTGAACAAGCTCCAAGCTCCAGGCATTTTACAACCCAAACTGAACTACCAAGCAAAATAGAGACAGACTCATAGATAGAGATCAGCCAGACAGTTTGGCAGGGCCAGAGGTGATTGAGGGTCTAAAGAGATGGAGCAAAAAAAGAAAAGAAAACAAAAGAGAGAGGGAATTCATAAACACGGACAACAGTGTGGTGATTATGGGGGTGAGGAGGGGGAGGTGGAAGAGGGCATAGAGAAGATAAATGGTAATGGAAAAAAATTAAATTAAATTTTATAAAAGAATGAAGAAAAGTGTCACCAAATTCAGGATAAAAAATGAGTTTTTAGTAGAGTAGACCTTAAAACAATGTTAAATACTCTTTTAAAGTTTGATTATATAAAAGTTACCTGAAAATAATTTAGTCAATCAGGAAGCTCAGATTATAGTACCAATAGGACACAAAACTGATATGCTAAGGTGCTTATATTTTGCATATTGTACAGGATTTCAGTGTCTATACTTGCTGGTAGAAAGAATTTTAGTCCAGAGAAACTTTGTTTCTTTATTAATTTTTATTTTTTCTACAAATAGACTTTTTTATTTCTAAAGGGCTCTCAATCAACACAAAAGCTATACATCTAAAAAATATATTTTAAGCACCCGCATTATGGGCTTGAATCACATTGTCCTGATTCTATCTTGACTATAACCATCAATATCTTACCCAGTGTCTGTGTGATATTGGGCAAGAAACTTGCCATCTGTGGTTCATTTTCATCATTGGTAAAAATGGGAGTAGTTCTTGACTTATCAGATTGTGACTAATCAGATAAGTCATGTAATAAATTTGAAAAAGTGCCTGACTCATCAATGGCCCATACATTGCATTTGTTATAATCCCAACAAGCAAAACAGTTCCTCCCAGATGTATTTACCTGAAGAGAAGTTGGTGGAGAATCTATTTAAAGACGTGTGCTGAAAGTTCAGGGAGACAATGAGGAATTTGAGATGCTCATGGGTTAGCAACAGTAAGGAGTCATTACTATTCCGAGGCTTGAAGAGGGAAAAGAGGAACTAACAATATCAGTATATAGGAGGCAGCTGCCTGGAGCTTGGAGCACAGAGGAACAGAGATTATATGAGGAAATAACATTTCACAACCAGAACATTTGACTCCTTTTGTCATTCAGCATCCATTTGTGTCCTTTATTTGGATAAATATATTTCATCTCCCGAGAGTTCCTTTTGACCATCATGCCATCATAGGATGATGTCATTTTAGTCGTACTGCCTTCTAGAACATAAATTGTAACACCATCCATAGCAATTACAGTTCATATATGAAGACAGGGAAAGGACAAAAAGAAACAAATACTTAACATAAAATATAGCTGCAACAATGCCTACTGTAGCAGATCATAAAGTCTAGCTTAATAACCATGGCTTTCTTCTTACCTCATCTATTCTATGTTCCCCTTAACCTCTGTCAGCACCTCCAGTGGTCTGGTTTCTTCACACAGAATAACTCCAGTCATCATTTCTGTGAGATCCAAGGTCTTAATGATCCTATCCTCAGTGGGTTGCTGCAATTTAACTTTTGGTCATTATTATTGGATGTGGATTGCTAAAATATCTGTCAGTGAGTATTCATTTCAAAACCAGCTTCTTTTACCCATTATAGAACAACTACTCAATTTCCCTTTGGTAACTGGGATTGTTCACTCCTGCCAAATCAATAAGCCTCTCCTCTGCTTGGCATGTAGTGGCAGCATATAGAGGCCAAAATAGCCTGAGATAGTATCAGTTTCGAAATTACAGAGAGAATGACTATATTTCTTCATGAAAACATTCTTCTCTAGGATTCTCAAACATGCCATACCTAGGGTTATAGAGATGCAAAGTAAAGGAGGAAGTACAACTTCCTCCTATATATATATATGGAGAGAGAGAGAGAGAGAGAGAGAGAGAGAGAGAGAGAGATACCAGCATGTGTAGATTTTTTAGTTTAAAGCTTATTCTGAATCTTGCAGGGCAGTATTCCTGTTTTACAAGATGCATTCCCCTAGTTAGCACCATAACCAGACATTCAGTAGCCATTTCACCGTTATATCAGGTGGACTACTTTAATGTAATTGGGAATATCACTAGACCAGTGAGATGGTCTGTGAACATGAGCTGGTTGCTGTACTTCTTCTACCAAAAAGTGAGTTTCTTGTCCAGCTGGTGTGGCTAAGTGGTTGAGCATCGACCTATGAACTAGAAAGTCACAGTTCGATTCCTAGTCAGGGCACATGCCCAGGTTGCTGGCATGATCCCCAGTGGGGGTTATGCAGGAAGCAACCGATCAATGATTTTCTTTCCTAATTGATGTTTCTACCTCTCTCTCCCTCTCCCTTCCTCTCTGAAATCAATACAAATATATTTTTTAAAAATAAGTTTCTGGTTCAGTGTCAAAGTTATTCCTTTACTTGGTTGACAAAGGTCATCTTGAACTCTGTTATACTGTAAGATAGAAAGGTATACTTCTCTTCCTAGAAATTGAAGGTGAAAGGCTTCTAATTGCCTTCGTTGATTAGAATTAAGAATATTCTTTGCTATCTAGGAGGCAAGATGCTTTTATTGTTTGCTCCAGTAAACAAAATGTTTCAAGGAAGTCCTCTAAAAGGAGACTTTGGGATAAGGGCCCAAAAATATGCAATGAATTGAGTATTATTTTGAGAAAAGGAGTAAAGCAGGCAGGATAATGTGGGAAAACAAGTTATGCCAGGAATGATCTCAGCCTGAATCTATCAATAGGCTTATCTTTTTGGCAACTTTGCATCATGATTTGTGCCACAGAATCCATCTCACTATTAAGGCAAGGGGGCTGGACTTTTGTAACTTCATAACATGGTACCTCTAAATCTATCATAGTGCCCCCTAGGAAAAAGAGGTCAGCTCTCTCAAGAGGACAAATGTAATGGGTTCACCAGAGGCCATAGCTCTTGAGAAGGAACATTTTAAACCCTTAGCATCTAACACACCCAGAAGCTGTGATGCACAGGGCTGGTAAAATGAATCTGGTAGGGGCATCTTAGTAGGTTGCACAGTTATTTTATTTCTAAGGACCCTGATATCAATTAGTCATTGTTAAAAGTCCAGGATGTCAAAGCACTCTGATTACCAATTGCTCCCTGTGGCTTATTGTGGCAGTTGCTACTGCCTTGCCACTGATGATTATGTGCTGCTCTCTCTCGGGGAGCAAATTATTAAAATCATGAAGTACAATGATGTACCTGCATATTCTAGCATCATCTGAAACACATAGAGTGAAGAATTTCCCTAAAGGATGTTGGCACTTCTCTCAACAATGCATTTCTCAGTTCCTTGGTGAAAGGAATATAGAAGTTGGTATGCACAGACAGTGACTGAGTGATTGATCCTAATAAAATCATGATGGCATGTTAAGCATCTGCTTTTTACCTCCAAGTGTTTGCACTTAGGCTTATATGGTCTGTGAAAGATATTCTTGAGCCTCAACCTGATTGATCTAGGACACTTTTAAATATAAGCTACAATGGGCCAACAAAGCAAATTATTAGAGTCAATCTGTGATCATGAAGCATAAATGCCACGATAATGCTATATTCCTAGTGAATGTAACCAATACCAGAAAGTCATCTTGATATGCCTGATTCTTGGGAACCTGTCTTAGTGTGCCATTTATTATATCAATAATAGTCTCAATAGGAAAGACAATTCTACTAAAATGATTAACTGAAGATTTTAAATGATGACACCATTTTACAGTGTAAGGGAACCAACAATATGTGTCACATGCCCAGGGACGAGAATAGCGGGAAGCCATTTCTACCTATTGGTCTACATTGTTGTTGGAGCCTGAGAGCTGACTCTCAGCCACTGCCAGATTGCTAAATTGAAGAAGAAAGGGGCATAGGAAGAAACAGTTGGCTACTTTCTCATTCCCTCTTATTTCTGGCTGATGTGTCCCATTGACTGCAACCAACTGGAGACCAAAGTGCAAGGAGCTGGGTTGATAAAACCCACCATGACACAAAGTAGATCAGAGAAGTGGAGAGTGGATCTGGTTGGGCAGATAGAAAAATAACTGAGCTATTATTGTTATTTTATTACTATTATTAATCTGTCTTAAGTCTTATTTCTACTGTATCTAAGCTACTGGTAGGTCTAGTGATGGACAGCCTTTCAAACAAAAATAAAACTAATTCTATGACATGGGATACACTATAGAATCTTCTTGACAAAAATTATCATTTGACTTTAATTTATTTGGGTTTTTAACGAGTTAGATTATAAGACTTTATTTCTATGTGACAGCACTGTATTCCTTGAGGGGCTATTGATAAAGTAATTCATTATAGGAAACCACAGCTGTACATTAGAACTTTGAAAAGAGTAATCTGACAATCAGCTGAGGTCATAAATAGGTGAAGAAAATAGTCCATATACATGGTAAAGTCATGTAAAGGGAACGACATGAAAGAAATATGTATTGGTGGAACAGAGAAACATCAAATTTGGACAATGTCCACCCTTGAAAAGAAGCAAGGCTTAAAACTCTGCAAAATGTTTACTAATTTTCTAACTTTTATTGGACCTTCAGTCTTGTGGATTCCCTAATCATTTAATCATTTTAGTTAATTACAAAATATTGAAAGGTAGCTATAGTTTGTATTTAAGCAAGCAAATTTAAAAATCAGGACAACATGAGAGCTCATCTGTGCAATCCAATGCCAGGTTCTTCCACAATGAAGAAAATGGATTCATATGGTCATGGATGAATAAGTAAGACTTTGTAAAATGACTAGATTTTGTTCCCTAAAGTTAACACTTTTACTGTTTCCTGAAAATGTATTTGAATTTCTCTTCTCCATTTAGAAATGAATTTAGAAAAACACTTCATGTTTTGTGATCCAGAATCCCAGTAATAAATTACAAATAGAGATATATTGTTTAGGAAATACTTTCTGTAGCTTTTGTTAGTAGTCGGCCATAATTCTAGATGATTAGGTTGGGAGGCTACAATGAAATACGATACTAATGAACCCTACAAGGTGCTCTTGTCCTTCATACAGACAACTGGTCGCTCAAGTAAGATATCTTGCATCTTGGGAAAATGATAACTGTTACATATTTTTAAATAAAAACCAAACCTTACACTAGAATGATGCACACTAATCACTGTATCACTGTGAAGCTTATTAAAAATGAATGAAATCATGACCAGCTTTTTTACAGAGAGGAAGGGAGAGGGATAGAAAGTTAGAAACATCAATGAGAGAGAAACATCGATCAGCTGCCTCCTGCACACTCCCTACTGAGGATGTGCCCGCAACCAAGGTACGTGCCCTTGACCGGAATCGAACCTGGGACCCTTGAGTCCGCAGGCCGACGCTCTATCCACTGAGCCAAACCGGTTAGGGCAAATGATCAGCTTTTCATCAAAATATTCATAAGACTATTCCTCTCCCCACAATGGAGAAGTATTCTGCAGGCTCGGATCAGTGCCTTAAAGGCTCCCTCAGTATGCATTGACACAGTGGACCATAGCAGCTCTGAAAGAGTCATTATAGTCTATCATGTCAATGGTCTGTGCCCGAGAACTCCCTTAGTATGCATTGACACGATACACCATGATGGCTTCAGAACATACAATTATGATTTCATTGGAAGAACCATAATGGTTGCATTAAGATTTCAGTGAATTTCACTTCACGTGAGATCATGACTCAGATTGGTTTGTTATAAAAAAGGTTTTTTTTTTAAGTTAGATTGAATCCTTTCAAAATCATATTTTTGTTCCTCCTCTGTTTAAAGTATTTTATTATTTTACACAAAAAAATAATCAGGGATAAATTTACTGACAGGTTGACAAAGAGGATGTAAATAATAATAGTAACAAGAATAATAAACATTTATTGAGCACATGCTAAATTGCTGTGCTAGGCACTTAGCTACTAACTCTGGGGGTATCATCTCCTTTCATACCAAAACTACCCCTGAGGATAATACTATGATTTTTTTCTTCATCAACATAAGGAAACAGGGCCTTAGAAACAGTAGCTTAAGGATCTACATGGTCAAATGCTCTAAGAAAATGAATATAACACCTGAACTATTCTTACTTTATCAATTATATAAATTCAAATTTCTGCATTTCAAAATTCACATAAATGATATTGCCATACAATCTGAGTTTGCAGGCAAGTGGTAAGCAGGAATGTATATACTAGTATAATAAAAACGTAAAAAATCGAGAGCAATCTGTTGCAAAGGCCTCTCAAAATTTCCTCATTCAGTTCTCCTAACGACATTAGAAAAGGTCTGACTGGTCCCAGAGTGTAAATATGGAGATGAAAGCACAGACCTCTGACTTAGGTCCAGTTTATGAATATGCCTCAAGGAAAGGAAAGCAGCCCAAATCATTGACTAATGAAGCTGAACTTCATGTTGTTCCCTGTATTCACATATCTTTCCTTCTAACGAAATCTTAAGCGAAAGTTTAATATTAAAAAAAAAAAGAGCTGAATTTCTCCTCCAGTGGTGAAACTCAGTCTGTTAACTCATATTCAATTCTATGTCTATTTTTAAAGGAACTCCTTACAGTTAAATTATTAAAACAATGCTTTAACTAATTTTAATATTTCACAACCTGTGTCTTTGTTCAAGATGGTAATTGAATCCTACTTATAAACTGAATTTGTGAAAGTGATAAATAGAAACAAGTTTGTACACCCACATGCATTCTCATCAAACTCTGGAAAAGATATAAAAGTTTAAATTGCCTCATTAGGAAGTTCCAGGTGAGGGTTTTCCTCTAGAAGCCAAAAAGGTGAAACTCAATAAGGTGATATTCTTCCCAATGTCAGAGGGTTCATTAGCAATCAGCTTTAACAAATATTAAATATCATTATATCATGTAGGCAAGAAGAATTTTAGTCAATATTCAATTTGTTCTGATAGGGACAAAGTTTAAGAACATTTTTGACTGGGAAGAATTATTTTTTATTTGCCTCATGTTTTTATAGCAGGGACCTTGAACCAGCCAGTGATCCATGTCATTTTACTGAACATGTCACATTAGAACAGCAGAATAATTCACAGCCAACAATAAACACTCAGGGCAGCTGTAAGCAGCCTCCACTGTAATGTCCAAACAACCGCGAATGACATTACACATTAATATTGCTAACCCTGGTGGTAACTCTTTTCATAATAAAAGAGTCATTTTACTCAGAAAACAAATCACATGGAAATGTCATAGTGTTCCAGAATAAAACTGCACATGATTACAGATATATATTGAGGTTGGCCAAACAAAAGAAAAATAGTTTGTCATCTTGGTTGTCACAGTTGACTCAGGTAGAAAGAGAAGGTCTTTTGAAAAATAAAATTCAGGCAGAAATATGGTGAATATTATTATTTTTTGTTTGTTTAGGTTGTGAGCTGCTTAAATCTAACTGGGGAATTCGAGCGTGCAAATGATATTCGCATTAACCTGTAAGGGTATTGCTGAAAGAAATATGTACCTATTTTTATCATAAATATTCCATCTCCTATACACCCTTGAAAAAGTAGAGGACATTCAACTGCACTGAGAAACCAGTTGCAACCACAGTAGCGAGAATACTGTCCCTGGGTTATGATTGATGCTCTAAGTTCACTGTGTGATTTGAGACAGGCATCGCCGTGTTTCAGTAACTCAACCAAAGGCCTCAGATTCTGATCACTGAGAAGAATGCTATTTGCTCCTTTTTACCCTCATAGGAATATTGTGATGTTTTGAGATATGATGTCTGTTAAGTGCTTGCTTAGAAAGCGGGTGATTTATAAAAACTGATCTTACAGAAGAAATATTGCTCTTGACAGTCAAAAGAAAATGCAGTGAAAGATCTTGCTCTTTCTAAAATGCAAACCAATATATTTATTTTTAACCAGGATATTAAAAGCTTAGTTTTTAAAGGTGTGCATATTTAATGAAGAAAAAAACGAATTAAGAATATATTCTGATAAATCATAAGCATCCTAACACTACTGTCTTTAGCTGTAAAAAAAACTTTAAGAAGTATATATTACTGTTGTGTGGTGCAATTGCTTTCCAATTTGCATGCTTCAATAATGATATGTACATACATTTACACATTAACCCACATAAACATATGTATATATATATATATATATATGTGTGTGTGCATATTGAATATAATTTCTGAATATGGACAGGTGTGGAGGATAGTTATTTTTTAAGCTGTTTTGACTTTGAAAATTTCAGAATTCCATATGCTTTAGAAGACAATCTTTTTTTCTTTCAGTTGTATTTCTGGCTAACCAGTTTTATATCCCAGTGGCACAGCAAATATCAATGCAAACGGTCTGATGCTCCTCAAAATAATGAATATTATTCTTTTGTTTAAAATTTATAGAGAGATTTATCTTTAATTATTTTACTTAGGACTCCTTGTAAAGCAGCAGTGTTCTCATAAATAGAAGGAAAGGCAGTGCTCTTCATAAGGGTTTGGGGGGAGCACCCAGGCCCACCAGCTGCTGCAGTTTTAGGAATATATAGTCAAGCACTCCCATTTCAGAGAGCACTTCCTTTCCGTAATTCGGTTGTACTAAAAGTCTGCACATTTTTCCCCAGAGGCCCCAGCATCTCCGGATCACATTTTTCAGCTTGGCTACACAGTCAGAACATGGTCTACTGATGAAAATAATTATTTTATGTTACAAAAAGAAAATGTTAATTACCACTGCTCAAAGGCCAAGATGCCATTCAGGAAAGATAGCATTAACCCTGATCTGTTCCCTTCCCATTTCACCTTCTCCCTTTCCAAAATTCATCTTTCATCACAGTTAATTGAAGAGTCCAGGTCTTCAACTGCATGTTCTACGGATTGAAATATGTTACGAAAAGGTACACAATGTATGGCTTTCCTTGACCCCTAAATATAATTAAGCTTCATTAGTTTATTATTGCAGTACTTAAAATAGTTTGAGGAAGCCTAGAAAAATCAAGGCATTGCATAGCACTCTCCTTTCATCCTCAAAATATAGACATACAGTGATCGCTTTCCCAAACCTGACACAGCTTCTGGCCTGGAGGTGTGATAAGGCAAATTCTTTGCCAACAGCTGAGAAGCAGATTCCCCAAGGGGTGAGACAAGCTGAGGAGCAGTTTTATCTCCTCTGTCCCTGAAGAGGCAGGATACTCCAAAGAATAAAAGGGCAAGTGAAGCTGAGAAACCCTGCTCATTTACATAGAAGTTCCAAGAAGTTCAGAGCACTTAATATATCATCAGGTCAGTGCTCAGAGGCAAACTGAATTGTCCATATTCCTGTTTTCAGTTCAATCATGAGAGTAAGTTAGGTACCTTAGAATCTGCAATTAACTTATTCAGAGCATTGGGGTATCATTGAGCCCACTGCAAGGGCAATTTGCTAAATTGTACTCCAGTGACCAGAAAGAGAGAGTGCAGTTCCCAAGTGCTAACTTATTCCCAGGAAGTCATTTGCACACTGGAAGATTCCAGCTGATTAGAGCTCATTTATCCCACAATGTGTTAGATATGGCAGAGTAGGCAGAGCCAATTAAATGACCTCAAAATCAAAGCTACACAAACACAGCACAGACATTGCATTTGGAACCCAGATACCAGTGTGAGTAAAAAGAGTATAGTTTTAAAATATTTGTGGTAAACCATGTCTCTCCAATGTATTAGGTATTAGATAGTCTTTAATATGAAGTTATACATCTCCTAGAGGCCCAGTGCACGAATGCATGCACAGGTGGGGTCCCTTGGCCTGGCCAGCTAGTGGGGCCAATCGGGGCCGGCTGGCCGGGGGGAGGGACAGAGGAGGTTGGCTGTGGGAGTCCACTGTGCATGAACACTCCTGTGTTGAGTGTCTGCCCCCTGGTGGTCAGTGCACCTCATAACGACCAGTAAACCGTTCATTTGGTCGACCAGTCATAACGGTCACTTAGGCTTTTATATGTATACTTGTGGCCCGGTGCACAAAATTTGTGCATGGAGGGGGGATTCCCTCGGTCCAGCCTGCACCCTCTCCAATCAGGGACTCCTTGGGGGATGTCTGACTGCGGGTTTAGGCCCAATTCCATAGGGATCGGGCCTAAACCAGCAGTCAGACATCCCTCTCGCAATCTGGGACCACTGGCTCCTAACCGCTCACCTGCCAGCCTGTCTGATCGCCCCTAACTGCCTTTGCCTGCCTGACTGATTGTCCCTAACCCCTCTGTCTGCCTTATCGCCCCAACCCCTCTGTCTGCCTGCCTACCTGATCGCCCCTAACCTCTCTGTCTGCCTGCCTACCTGATCACCCCTAACTGCCCTCTCCTCCCAGCCTGGTTGCCCCCAACTGCCCTCCCCTGTCAGCCAATTTGGTTCTGACTGGTTGGTTTCTATGCCAGTCAGCGTCAAAAGCTCCACCTCCTAGGCAGCCATTGGCTTCTCACAGTTCACCCAGCTTTAGTTCTGATTGGTTGGTTTTTATGCCAATCAGCATCAAAAGCTCTGCCTCCTAAGCAGCCATTGGCTCCTCAAAGTTCACCCAGATTTGTTTCTGATTGGTCAGTTTCTATGCCAATCTGCATCTCTGGGGTTATCTCTGGGTCTGATCAGAGAGGCAGGGCTGATCACCAGCACCCCAGTGGAGGCCCAAAGAGAAACAGAGGAGTAGCTGTTGGCGAAGCCCGGAGAGAAAGAGAGAGGCAACGGCTGATCAACAGCTGCGGAGGCTGTGGATCAGACCTTACCTCTCTCTCCGGGCCTCTCTCCAGGCCTGATCCACAGCCCCCTCAGCAGTCAGTGCTGGGTCACTGTGCCCCCACTGGCAGCGGTCAGTGCTGGGTCGCCACAGCAACCCAGCACTGACTGCAGGACAGATTTCCAGTGTTCGGTCGAGCCTTCAGTTGGTCGTTACAGACCCTGGCTTTTTATATATTAGGATTACAAAATATACATATAGTTACCTGGAGGTTGAGAAATTTAATAGAAGTTTAACTGACACACATAATTCAAAGCACACAAAAGAACAAGCTTTCTAACATCAGTCTTCTTGCTCCTGACAATTATGAGTTCAATAGGGCATTCAAAATTAAGAAATAATTGCATATAATAAATTTTATAACATTTAAAAGATTAAAAATAGCATTGTCATTGATGGATGAATGAAAAAAAAGATATGAGATATATATATATATATATGGTGTCCCCAAAAATGTATACACACACTTTGAATAATTATAAAGGCAGTGTTTATCAAAATACATTTCATTTTCAAAATTGATCTATCAGCTGTTAAAGTGTATACATTTCTGAGGAGACACCCTGTATAGCTCAGCCATAAAAGAAAGAGTAAAATCTTGCCATTTTCAACAACATGGATGGAATTTGAAGGTATTATGCTAAGAGAAATAAGTCAGATGGTGAACTGCAATATTACAAACACCATATGATTTGACTCATATGTAGAATCTAAAAGACAAAACAAGAAAATGAACAACAACAACAAAAACCAGAAACAAACTCATAGTTACAGGGAATAGATTATTAGTTGTCAGAGGGAAAGGGGTTGAAAGTAGGTGAAATGGATGAAAGGCTCAACTATTTGGTGATGGATGGAAACTAGACTTCTGGTGGTGATCACTTTGTGTCAAATTATAATATTGTCCCTGTGAAAGTGATATAATGTTATATACCAATTTTACCTCAATAAAAAAATATAGCATTATGTTCCAAAACTGGAGAAGCAAAATTTACAAATTTACTTCACTGTTCTATTTGCTTGTTTGCCATGTTTAAGTTAAATATTATCTATTCTCTGTATTTATTAATGGCAAACACTTTATTTGCAGAAAATGTGAAGATAGATTTAAAAAGTGTTTTTTTTTTTTAATCTGTCGTAAGGTATGAGATAACCAGTTGTATACTATATTTGGCTCCTTAAAGAGTCTGAAAAATATGCAATGCAAATTTACTTTCCGTTTATTATGTTACAGACAGTGCTCACAAGAACTGGAAAATATTTATTTTCAGAAGGAACATTATTTTCAACATATATTTCATGCTTGCTGGTTCAGAATTAGCTGTAAGCTTAAAATTACATTTATTTAAACTGTGTAACCTATTATGGCAGAGGAATTGCGCTGAGTGTGTATTTGTGATAGAAGGACATTTAGTGTAACTGCCTAAGAATTTTTCCCAGAAAGGAGAAAAATTCACACTGACTTAAAAATTCTCCTCTGGACAATGTAAAACATTTATTCTTCTTTTTTAAAGGCATGGCTTATGACTTTATTGAATAATGATTAATATGATCTACAATATTCAGGAGTGGGAAAATGAAAATCAGAAGACAATCATTCAAATAAAATTAGATATGTAGCAAGGAATGGACATCAAGGAGTTATTATTATCTAGTTTATAAGACTTTTATGAGAGAGAACTATTTCAGAAAAAGCAAAACAAAGAGAAAGAGATTAAACATTTGAATGACACTCTTCCATATTTTTATATTATAGAAATGTATGCTATAGACATGTATACAAAATATAGATTTCTGCACTCTAATAAATGTATATTTAAAAAGGAATTTAAAAAATATATTGTGTATTATAGAGATATTGCATGGGTAATAATATAATAACTAGTTGAATATTCTCACAGAGGAATTAAAATTTTCAACAATAGACAAATGTTCCAAAAGAGGAAGAAAAAGAACTGGTTTTGCTCTGGAAATACATCCCCTATATCAGAGAATTGGATAAGAACATAAATTCAAGAGTCTCTTTTGCTCAGTCCAGCTGGTGTGACTCGGTGGTTGAGAGTCAACCTATGAATCAGAAGGTCTAGGTTGATTCCTGGTCAGGGCACATGGCTGGATGTGGCCCCGATCCCAAGTCTGGGGCATGCAGGAGGCAGGCGATGGACAATTATCTCTCATCATTGATGTTTTTATCTCTCTCTCTCTTCCTCTCTGAAATCAATACAAATCTATTTTAATAACAATAATAATAATAATAATAATAATGCATGTTCTCAGGTGAGCATATATTCTTTAAAAAGTTTATAAGTAGAAGATTAAAAAATTACTAATCCCTTACTTTATACCAGGCACTATGGTAATAATTACATGCATTATTTCACTTTACTCACAGTACTATTTTGATAGATGTATAGATGTACCATTATTTGTATTGCATTTTTAACTGAGAAATCAAAAGCTTTACAATTTAAATAATTTGTGCAAAATGCCACATCTTGCTGACAAAGTTAGTTTGCTAAGAGTTTGAAATTTTGACTAGAAGAACACAGTTCTCTAACTGCTGGTTGCAGAACTGTGATACCAAGATACCTATCTGCTCACTAACATTTGTGGAAGAACTAAAATTACAAAATATGAGACAGGAATTTTTCTCACCATTAGAAAAGGCACATTAAAAAAAAAGAGGTGTATTTTTTTTTCAAGAAACATGCCAAAGAAAATACTTTCTTAGTTTTTATAAAGTTCTTATCATTATTAAAAGATAAAACTCTGAAAATGAAAACAAAAGCTAGAGATACATTTCTTTCTATCTGTATTCTTTTGGAGCCCAATAGAAAAATGATAAGATAGTGAAGACTAATCAAAGAACACTAAACAAAACTGTTTTACAACATGTGTCTTTCAAAAGCATCAGTTTTCTCAAATGTTCCCACACTTAAAAAAAAAAGGTCTTATTAAATTTTCTACAGACAAGTTTGCTAAAAGTAACACACAGCTAAATAATTGAGCTCTTAAACAATGTGATAAAGCAGAGTCAGCCTTTCAATTGGAAGTATATTCCTTTGCAGGAATTGTATGGTACATTCTGCAGGAAACTAATGACTTGTAGAGACATACAGACTTGAGCTTTGCAGTTCAGTAATAAAACCAGCCCAAATTTATTTTTTATTCTGATCAATGCTGAGCTTATCCACAATGTACAAGTAGGACCAATCTAAGTAACTTTTCATTACATTTCCAGACTCAGATCTGAGCAGAATGATCTGAGAGAATATTCTTGAAAGTTTTAT
>NW_005364882.1:363986-364418 GCF_000412655.1 Myotis brandtii | reverse complement strand
TACACACACACACACACACACACATATACATACATACACATACACACACACACACACACACACACTAGTCAACCCAACAATCTCAGAAAATTATTAAAAACTGAAGATGTAAAATTGTGCTAGTTTAAAGTCTACTCTTGCTCACTTGTGATAGCCTGTGTATATTTAAATTATTTATTTCACATAAATCTTATAGGAAAAACACATAATTATATGTAATTATTTTTAATTAGCAATTTAAATTGAATTCTAATATAATTCCTTTTTTTACTACAATGATTTGAATGCCCCCAACTTTATTTTGAGTCAACATGCATTTATTGCCACATCAGATACATATTTGTCTAAACATTTAGATACTGATAGTGAAAAAATACAGTGTATTACATATGTGTCCTTATCCCCCATTGCCCCCCGCCCCCCCTCTCATGC
>NW_005364882.1:358676-363883 GCF_000412655.1 Myotis brandtii | reverse complement strand
CCTCACCCCCCTGGTGTCTGTGTCCATTAATTAATTAATAAAGAAAAAAATGCAGGGTAGAAAATACATTGTCTCCTCCTTCAAAAGCTTATAAAGATATTTAAATATAATAAAGAAAAGTGTATCATTAGAGAATTGCAAGGTAGTTACTATGGGGGCACAGGTGGCGGGGAAGATGTTCTTGAGAAAGAAAAAAGAGATCCATGGAATCTGAGGATGAATTAAGTTGGGGAGATGGTAGGAGGTGAAGTCAAAGAGATTGCAGAGTCAGATTGTCTAGCTCTGTCGGCTCTTGTGAGGACTTAAGTTTTGCTCTGTGTGAAAATGACAGACTTGGGAGGGTTTTGAGCCAAAGAATGAAATCATCTGATTAACATTTTAGCAGGATCAATGGTGGCTGTGTTGAGAATAAACTAAAGAAAGAGATAAGACTGTAAGCAGGGAAGGCATTTAGAAGGATAGTGCACTTATATAGGAGAGATAAACATGGTGGGAACCAGAACAGAAGAAATCATGGAAAGAAAGAAAAGTTGTTTTAAAAGAAATCCCAGGCTTCTGGTGAAGGTGGCAGCATAGGTAAATGTGGTACTGGCATTATCCCACAACCCATCAAAATTACAATTTAACTACAGAACAACCATCATTTATAACTGCCTGAAATCTAGCTTAACAGAAGTCCTACAGCTAAGGATATAAAGAAGACACATGTGGCAGATAAAAATCAGGAGGGATATCTTTACTCAGAGGTCCCCCTTGAGGAGGGAGGGGTCCCAACTCCACACTATGGCTCCAGTTCAGGGTTCCAGTGCCTGGAAGAGAAATCCTCATAACTTCTGGCTATAGAAAACAGCAGGGATTATGGCTGAGTGAGACGGAGGGTTATTGGAGTCCCAGAAATCCCTTTTTAAAGGATCACACACAGATTTACTCAAACTCACTCAGTCTGAGCTTTAGTGCTTGGTTAGAGGCTCCAAAGGCACCAGGGCCGTATTCGGGGCAACTTAACTGTCTGGTATCAGGGAGAAAGCTGGAGGGGGGCTGGGGGAGAGGAGCCCAGCTTTCTCTCAGACAAAAGTGCTGGCACAGGCCATTGTTCTTTTTCTGAGCTTTCCCCCACAGATCCAGCAAGCATGTGCTATATCTGAGTCTCTTTCAACCTGTCTATCACTGTTTTCCCAGACCTGGTGATTCCTGAAGACCACTCTGTCCAACTTTTGGGCTTAACACAAGCTATTTCCACTGGCTTTTCCATATAAATTTCCTGTCTTGGCTCATGTTTTGGATTATCATAAAATCTCTCAAACAAGCAGCATCTGGCCTCAGTGTGCCCTGTACTCTCACTAAGTGGCCACAGGCCTGACAATAGTGGCAGCTGGCTTTATTCACAGCTTGGCCTCTCCTGGGCACATGCAAGCCCAACACAGGTAGCAGCAATATGCAGATTGCCTTGTAGCTCATGTTGGGCGACCCTGGGTAGAACATAGGCAATAGCTGACCTTGGCCTGCACCTCCCATGAGGACTAAGACCAGCACATCTAGTGGGTAGCTTCAGACCATAGCACCACCCAACCAACTCCAGAAGAAACACACTCAAGGGGTGGATTCATCAGTTACCAGAGCCCAAATGAAGTAAGTCCTGTTCTGGGAGTCAGCCCTTACACAACTGATCCTCCACACTGATTGAAGCCAATCCTTTCAGGAGATGAACCTGGAGGTAAATCCCTCCTATTGAGGTGCCAACATCAATTGAGGCTCAACTACAACAGGGGGGCACACCTGGAGTGCCCAGCTCAGGTGTAAAGGGAGGCTTTGCCACTGGACCCTATAGGACAGTGGTTCTCAACCTTGGCTGCACATTAGAATCACCTGGGAATCTTTTTAAAATCCTGATTTCTGGGCCTTATCCTCCGGAAATTCTGTTTCTTTGTTACTAATGTTGTGGCCTCACCCCATAACAAAGAAACAGATTTTCCAGATTTTCCAGAGGATGAGGCCCAGAAATCAGGATTTTTAAAAAATTCCCAGGTGATTCTAATGTGCAGCCAAGGTTGAGAACCACTGCTATAGGACATCTACACATAAGGCCACTCTACCAAGACCTAGAGATGTAGCAGCTCTGCCTAATATATAGAAACAAACACAGGGAGGCTGACAAAATGAGGAGACAAAGAAATATGTCCCAAATGGAAGAAGAGAACAAAACTCTATTAAAAGAACTAGGCAAAATAGAGGCAAGCAATCAACTAGATGGAGAGTGCAAAACAATTGTTATAAGGATGTTCAATGGACTAAAGGGAAGAGTAAATAAACTTAGTGAGAACTTCAACAAAGAGATAGGAAACATAAAAATGGAACAAAAAACATTTTAAAAAAATCAGAAATAAAGAATACATGAACTGAAATGAAGAATATATTATAGAGACTCAATAATGGAGTAGGTGAAGCAGAGGATCAAATTAGATATTTGGAAGATAAGGAACAGGAAATGCCCACTCATAAGAGAAAAAAAAAAGAATAGTTTAAGGAGCCTTTGGAACAACTTCAAACATACCAACTTTCACATCATAGGGGGCTAGGAGGAGAAGAGAGACAGCAAGGAATCGAAACCTACGTGAAAAAAATAATGATGGAAACTTTCCTAACCTGGTGAAGAGAATAGACATGCAAGTCCAGGAAGAAAGGCCCAAACAAAGGAATCAAAGAGGCCCAAACCAAGACACATGATAACTAAAAAGCAAAAGGTTAAAGACAAAGAGAGAATCTTAAGATCTGCAAGAGAAAATCAGTTAACTACAAGGGAGCTTCTATAAGACTGTCAGCTGTTGGCAAGAATTTTTGAAAGTGATGAAAAGCTAGGACCTATAATCAAGATTACTCTATCCAGCAAAACTATAATTTAGAATCAAAAGAGAGATAAAGAACTTTCCAGAAAAGAAAAAAAATAGAGTGGACTTTTCATCACCACCAACCCATTATTGCATGAAATGCTTCTTTAAAGAAAAAAAAGAAAAAAATATATCAAAATTATGAATAACAAAATGGCAATAAATACATATCTATCAAAAATTGAATCTAAAAACCAAAATATTGTAATAACTATATATGGTGTTAGATGGGTATGAGATTTATTGGGATGATCACTTAGTAAGTTAGATAATGTGTAATCACTGGGTTGATTGCATATCTGAAACTAATATAATATTGTGAATCAACTATAAATGAAAAAAAAGTTAAAAGAAAGAAAACTTAGTCAACAAAATCTAGAAAATAGTTTGAGATCAGATTGAAAACTCTTTTTTTACTTTATTTTATTTATTTTTTCCCATCACCATTTATCCCCCCAAACTCTCTTCCACCTCTACCTACCCTTCTCTCCCCGACAATCACCACACTTTTGTCTGTGTCCATGAGTTTTCTCTCTCTCTTCTTTTTTTTAGTCAATCTCTCCACCCTCCTAACACCACCCCTCACTGTCTGCCTGCTCTCTACCTATGAGTCTGTTTCTATTTTGCTTGTTAGTTCATACTTCATTAAATTCCACATATGAGTGAAATCATATGGTAATTGAATGCGACCTAAGGTTCTTAAATTTTATTATGTAGTCAATTGAGAATCTCTGAGGGTTAATTTAATTTTAAAACACTTTTAAAGGCAAATTTAAATAAATTCATAACAAGTATGCATCAATAAAAATTAGAAAGATAGTATGATAAGTTACATAATATAGAGAACTAATAAAAAGTGAATATGTAAAAGAAAACTCAGGGATCCTTTAAAAATACTGGTAAAATTATATGTTTCTAAAAGATCAAATCAAGAAAATAAGAAAATGACACAAATAACTAAATGCCATAAAGTGATAAAGGATACATTAACACCAATATAAAAGTCAAAGTTATTAATGATCACGTTGCACAATGAATATAAAAAATATAAACATCTTAATGACATCTGCAGACCAATAGTTAAAGCATTTCCAGAAGGGTGGGCTGTAATCAGAGTTGTGCTTCAGAGGGTGATATCCTGTGTATAATAAATTTTTGAGAGTGAGATGGGATGTATAAATTGATGAGCACTTTGAGAAACTACCTAAAGTTATGAGGTCTTGAAAATGATTGTTGCCATGGAGTTCAATAAATAAAAATGTGTTGCAGGCAGGACAAGCAGGGTTTGGTTACTGCTTATTCTGGGATTACAGAAAAGCAGATTCCTATTTTCCAACCCTGGTGAATGCCATTAGTAGTATTAGGGAAGTGAAAGGAAGTAATTTGAATGGGAAAGACAGTAAGCTCTGTTTAAATGTGTTGAATAAAGCATGACAAGCAAGTGGAATGGAGTATTAATAAAGAAAAAAGATGGACTGAGAGGAACTATTCATCCCTGATACATTTTAGGCTGAAAAACAGATTGTTTCATTGGTCACAGAGATAAATTAAAAGAAACACAGGTGACACCCTAGCTGGTTTGGCTCAGTGGATAGTATGTCGGCCTGCTCACTGAGGGAGTCCCAGGTTCAATTCCAGTCAAGGGCACATGCCCGGGTTGTGGCTGGATCCTCAGTAGGGGGCATGCAGGAGACAGCCAATCAATGATTCTCTTTCATCATTGATGTGTGTTTTTTCTCTCTCTCTCCCTCTCCCTTCTCTGAAATTAATAAAAAATATATTAAAAAAAAACACACATGTCAGTATGGATGGACTATCCATAAAAACCCTAAATGGTAAGTTAAGGCTGTTGCAGGTGACTATATATGTGTTTATGAAAGAAAAAAAGAAAGAGTACATTGTTTCATGACTCCACCTGATAGCCATGGCTTCTCTACATTAGGATTGCACAAGATGGTCTAGTATAAAATGTGGGGCTGAAGTCATAGTCTGAGGTTCCTTCACTGCTTTTTCTTAAGTATGGGAATTCTAAGTCTTCTGGGATCTAGGGCATCACTTAGTATTTTATGGGATTCTAGTTGGCATAATATTCTGAGAAAGTACATTTTTAAAAAATGCAGACCATTATACATATAATATAATTTGTCTTTATACAGATTTTCTACTCATTAATATTTACCTCAAATATATTATATCAATAGTATATTATTCTCACCATTAATAATTGTCAGTTTATCAATAATACTATACATGGAATATTTCTGTGATCATTACAATTCACCTAACTACCCAATAATTTCATGAACTGCATTACTGGGTAAT
>NW_005364882.1:348446-358598 GCF_000412655.1 Myotis brandtii | reverse complement strand
TATATATATTTATTCACTATTACTAAAAAAATCACCTTTAATAAAGCTCTTCATGTCTTTCTAAAATGAATGGTAATATATAATGATGAAGAAAGTCATCAGGGAGATAGAGGATTAACCTTTATTCCTAGTTTAATTTTAATTGATTTTCTTTCTTTGATTTCCACCTAAAATAAAAACTTTAAGATGTTTTTTCTTAAGAAATGGAAAGTTATTTTAAGATGTCATTTGGTTAAGCCAAACTAGATCTAAAATAAAAAGATAGGATAAGATTTTTTGAATGTATATTAATAGTATTTCTAGTAATGATTAAATTGGCATTTCATGGTATAAAAAAACGGCTTTTGTTCTTTGTGGAGTGCTCAGTGTCATTCTCCTTTTGTGGAAAAGTAAATTAAATAGCTCAAAGAGGCTTTGTGCAGAAATGTTTACTTCTTTATTAGGTTCCAGAAGGTTGGAAATACAGATATGCCTTTCTTTGCAGAGGCAGTATAATAACTGACAAGAATGTCAGCAGAGTTGTTAGCAAGGCTAAATGCAAATAATATGGCTAAAGTCCTAGCATGGGAATAACTAGCACAAGTGTGATCCATTTGTAATATGTGTTAAAGGTTTTATTTAAAGGGAGGGTATTTGATAAAGTTTCAAATCTAAAATAAACTCTCTTCCATTTGTTTTCTTGAGTATTTAAAACTAGACTAGTGGACTGTCTTTCTTTTACTCTTTAAACCCTACTTAACTTTTCAATGGTTTACCAAACTGGAGATTTATTTTAATCCAGTAAGACTCTGATGCAGGGGTGGGCAAACTTTTTGACTCGAGGGCCACAATGGGTTCTTAAACTGGACCGGAGCCAGAACAAAAGCATGGATGGAGTGTTTGTGTGAACTAATATAAATTCAAAGTAAACATCATTACATAAAAGGGTACCGTCTTTTTTTTTTTTTTTAGTTTTATTCATTTCAAACGGGCTGGATCCGGCCCGCGGGCCGTAGTTTGCCCATGGCTGCTCTAATGTCTCTTATCATTACAACTGAAAACCTGTAACAAATTAACACTGAAACACACCCACTGACATTGCTTTATTTTCTAAACAATCATGGGATATTACATGAAACTCCACAATGGTAGGCGAAACTTATGGGGAAATCTGACATATAAGATTTTGAGCATATGACTTTCTCAATTATTTCACTTACTTAATCTTTTTTCACTTTTACTTTCAATTAATATTGATTCATGAACCCAAGACTTTTTAAAATAAAATTTACTACTTGCCCTTATTAATAAATTATTAAATGTTCATAAAGTTTAGGCTGCAATTCATGAATTTATCCATTCAGTGCAAAAATCAATATTGTTTCATATAATCTTCAAGGCTAACTTCATCGTCTTATTTTTTTTATTGTTTAAAATATTACAAATAGTAGAACATATGTCTCCTTTTTCTCCTATTGACCACCCCCTGGCCTCCGCCATCTCCCAGGCACATGCCCTCACCCTCTAGTGTCTATGTCCATTGGTTATGCTTATATGCATGCATATAAGTAATTTGGTTGATCTCTTACCCCCACACACACACACCCTAAAGTTTGACCATCTGTTTGATGTTTCTTTGTCTTTGTATCTATTTTTGTTCATCAGTTTATGATGTTCATTATATTCCACAAATGAGTGAAATCATGTGATGTTTATCTTTCTCTGATTGGCTTATTTTGCTTAGCATAATGCTCTCCAGTTCCATCCATGCTGTTGCAAATGGTAAGAATTCCTTCTTCATCATATTCTTAAATAATGATAATGCTAGGGGGTTTATTTGAAGCCTATCAAGGTAATCTATAGAAATGTTTTATAATTTATTTTTCTACTTCATGAACCCTTATACTGTACATTTTATTAGGAAGGAGCCAGGAGGAAAAATATAGGTTGAACACAATTTATTAAATACCAATTAAGACCTGGTTCTTCAATGACATTGTCAGCTGTTCAAACTACTTGAAGAAATCTTGAATTCAATTTTCACAGTAAACAGTTAGTCAAAATCTAAAAGCTAAAGGATTGTCCAGTATTTAGAAGCAGGTGTGAAAATGTTTCTTTGGAAAATACAATATTGAATCTCCTGAATGCATTGAATTTCGTCTTTTATTCACTACTAGTAGCCCATCACGCAATATCACGTGCAATGGGCCACCCGCCACTTTTGCGGGAGCCGGTGGGAACCACAGCACGCTGCCAGGAGCTGCGCTGCTTCCACTGGAGCCGAGCGGCTTCTGCAGGAGGCAGAAGCGAGCTGCCGGTGTCCATGGGAGCTAGGACGGAGCCACGCTGCTTCTGCAGGAGCCAGGAGGGACCTGCACGGATTCTGTGGGAGGCGGGAGGTGGGTCAGCAGTCTCCTCTCTGGGCCTGCGCTGGGCTGCAGAGGCTGCGGGCTGGCCCCCCTGTCGCTGTCCATGTCCGCTCTGGCTCCTGGGGGCCTCCTGAGCCAGGGCGCTGCGGCATGCTGGCCCACTGTCTCTGTCTCTCTCTCTCCAACTCCGCTCCAGGCCTCACCTGCACTCAATCTCCTCCTGTCTGGTCGTGACCTGTTACAGAGTCCCAGCCTAATTTGCTTATTTCCTCTTTAGATGATAGATAGATAGATGATAGATAGATAGATAGATAGATGATAGACAGATAGAAAGATAGATAGATATAGATATAGATAGATTAGTCTTCTGTTATAAGAAGCGATTGAAATTTTCTAGCATTTTCTTTAAAAAAGCAAACATTTTTGGGGGGACTTCCACATATTTCCAATACTTAATAAAAGTACCCACAGTATAATAGAGATTAGTTGAAATCTCCTTCCTCTGAAGCAAGAATTAGAGTATTAATTAAGTGACTGTGAGTGTATATGTGCATGTGTATGTAAGTAAAGTAGATTGGGAGAGGAAAGAATGCTGGAAGGAAACATTGATTATGCACGTAAGGAATCCACAACACTCTAAGAAAAAAATAGTACTTAGTATTTTAACTTTTAAAGCAATATTTTTTTTTTTTATGGTTTAATAAATGCTGCTCAAGACTTTCTAGCATGTCGCCTCAAGTGGCACACACAATGGGTAAGAATCAAATCCACTTGTATTTCACTCCACAACTTTCAACATGAAGATGCAGGTGTGAAAATGTACTGGTTTTCTTGAATGATGATTTGGAAATAAGAACAACATAGACATATCTTAATCTTCTCAACTCTAGAAAAATAGGAATTTTTAAAATTACCATTTTGCTAATAATTAATTTTTATTCTAAGCTTATTGAAATATGGTTTTCATTTATACTCAATGAAATAAAGTGCTTATCTTTGGAAAAGTGAAATTTCGTGCTTTATTATTTCAGGAATGCCAAGAGAAATCACAAAATGTTGTGTTAGAAGAATTTATGTGATTTCTCAGTGTTCAGAAAAAAAAATTCACCTTTATACTACTCTTTCACTAAGAGAAAACTCATAAAAACTATTCTGCCAAGGATATATTACTTTTATAAGGGCAAAAATGACATCTACCCAGGAGAAAATCACACTTGAAAAATCAGCATTTGGAAGCTGAAATTGTGGGATAATTTTAATTTCACTTTTAGGTGGGGATGACAGTGATTCTCTTCAATTGTCTTTTGATTCTACAGCTTTTGTTTTGTTTTTTGAGCTTCCAAGATTTAGAAGTCCATACTTATTTTGAATCCTGGTGGTAGTTTATTATAGATTTAAATATGTGCTTAAGTCTTATTGTTCTTGCCTTGACATATCCCACCCAGCTGAGCTATGGTATTGGTTCATTGTAAATCACAATAGGAAGAACAAAGTGAAAGGTTCTGAATAAATGAAGTTAATTTTTCTTGTCTGTGCCCCTGGACAGAAGGAAGCTGACGCTTCAAGGGAAATTCTATATCACATACAAACTCTCAATGGGGATTCTCAACATATTGGGTAAGAGGTGTTTCAAGGAAGATATTTACTACAGAGTTCTTAGTTTTAAGTTAAATATTTATGATCCACTACCTTGATGGATTAAAAAAGGATCCAACCACAAATTACTTATTCTTCCTGGTTAATCAGTTTCCTCTGTTGCCTTCAGGACATCATTGAAGGAAAAGTAAACAACAGTCCCAGGAATTAGTAATGTAAATTGCCCTTCATTCAAAAAATTTATTCAAGGAAATTAGTTTAGGCCATGAAATACTGGGTTGTTAGCTCTCATCTTCTGTATTAACCTCCTTTTTATTGGCTTCTTCTTTACATGGACAAATTCCCATACCCTCTCCTCTTTGCAGGTACTTATATACAACGTCCTCCTTCACCCATTTTGTGCCTCTTCTTACACTTTTGTTTGACCAATGTTGTTACCCATCTTTGATAGTTTCCTCATGTAGATAATATTTAATATTTTAAATACTTATAGTCACTGTTCCAAGTATTTTACATAAGTTATTTTATTTCATCCACATGGCAATTCTTTGACATAGATAATAATTTCATTCTCACGTGACAAGTGAGGAAATGGAAGCAAGATAGAGTATTAGAAAATGTCCATCACAATTTCCATTTGTAATTAAAGTGTGCTTCAAGACTCCACTTCTGTTAAATCCCACCAAAGTTGTTTTTTTTTGTTTGTTTGTTTTGTTTTTTTTACATCTGCTCTTCCCCTAGTACTTAAAGTTACCAATAGATGATCCTCAGAAGAGTTACACATCATTCTTTTGTAATGGGTTGTAAGAATAGACACAGAGAAATATCTAAATCCTGGAAAGGTACATTATAAATAATTATCTAGTTATGGCTATGCCATCCTAGAGAAGAACTGTTCCTTAATCACTGAGAAAATTAAGTTACATTGTGATTATTTTTTACATTGTGATTATTTTTTATAAGCCTATCATCTTTTAAAACAGTAAATTCCTCAGAAATAGATCCTGCCCCCTTTTTTATGTGAATTACCAATTATGATTACTAGGACTTAGGATGTATAAGATTTTATGAAAGTGTTATTTTCTTAGCAGTTTGTGCTTGAATTCTTTTGAAGTGGGGGACACATTTTGATGCAAAGAAGCTCTGAGAATTCCTCTGGAGATATAAGTTGGCCTGAAGCTGAGCCTGCATTATATATTTTACAGCAGTGGTTCCCAAACTTATTTGGCCTACCGCCCCCTTTCCAGAAAAAATATTACTCAGCCCCTGGAAATTAATTTTTTTTTAATTTTAATAGCAGTTACTCATCGCCCCCAAATGCACCTGTGGCCATCACTGCCCCCCTGGATCGCTGCAGCGCCTACCAGGGGGCGGTAGCGCCCACTTTGGGAATCACTGTTTTATAGGAAGTAGTTTTGCATACTAAAGAAGACTGGTCAGATTTACAGTAAAACCCCCAGGATGGTGGCAACAGAGACCTTGGGAAGAATCAAAATATCTATTGGGGATTAATTAAATAGTTCTCTTTGTTGTAAGCAATGATCTGTCTCCCCTAAGATATTTTCAATAAGCTCTATAGGCTTACTCACTAGAGTGGATATTTTATGGTGAATATGAAAAATCACTGAGGCATGATTCTCTGTTGGAAGTCAAAGTAAGAACATTGGACATTTTAGAAAACTATTCCTGCCTCTATGAGTGTAAAGAGGAAAATCAAACTAAGCAACATATTACCACACATATTTATATAATAGATGGATATAGATATGAATATATCTACATATGGCTATAGATAGCAGCACATTCAAGTTCCTTTAAATTTCTAGGACAGACAAGACAAAGGGCATGAATTGTGATGGCTTTTCAGCAGTATTTGGGTACAGATGTGTGTTCTTGAGTAAAATTTCAGTGGAACAGCAACAAAAGTTTGAGTATGTCAGAATGACTAGTAAACTAAAAAGTAAAAAAGTTTTCTAAGAAGAAGAATAAATAGTAAATGGTGTGGGGAAGCATGAGACTTGGTTGCAATGTTTGTAAGGAAGAAATTCCCAGAAAAGGAAAGTGTGCTGAAGGCTGCCTTCCCTGTTTATCGTAATTCTGACTTAGGGGAATGCTGAAGGTGGCACCCCTAATTATTCTTTGACCTTTCCAAACAAGTCTGTGCATGTGCAGAACCCTGGGTGTTTACTGGAATCCTTATGCTTAATCTTTGGGTGTCCTTGCTTACCAGACACTACAAACACATGTGTCCTCCCAATATTACTTACCCTATTGATTGTATCTAAAAGATAAACTTTATCTCAAACTGCTATTATAATAAAAGCCTAATGAAGCAGGCAATTGAGGCTATCTGGTTCCTTTAACCAGGCAGTCCCTTAGCCCTCTCTTTCACAGCAAACATTGTGTCAGTCTAATCATTCATCCATCAATCAGGGTCTGCTGATCAGTCCCGGCAAAATTGCAAAAGTAGCAGTGTAAGCCAGGCTAGAATTTTACAATTTGATGCATATAGAAACACACAAATAAAATCATAGCATAGGAATTAGCAAACATTCACTTGGCACATATTCTGTTATATTCATATATATAACTATTGTACACACATTATCTCCTTAATTATTATAAAACTCAGTGAATGCTATCATTTTATTTTACAAATAACTGAGGGTGAAAGAAGCTAAATGTCATTCAAGACTGTATACTAAGCCACATTATAAATGTTCTAGAAAGAATTTTTTTCTATATACCATTTATTTAATTCCAATATCCAAGAGTTTAATCTCCACAGTAAGTTATCAGTTGACAATGATTACATACGTTCTATCAAATTTCATTTTGAAACAACACACTGTAGAGCACAATAAACATTTTTATAAATGTAACAAATTTAGAAAGGTGGCTTTTTAGAAAAAGAGAAAATATACATTTTTTCCTGAAAAATATTAGTCAATAGAATAGTTTTTCTTGCTCCAGTTACCTGAATATATATTATTGAATATATTTCAGCATATCCTAGACATTGCATTAGAGTATTTTATTTTCTTAGTGATTTTTTATACCTCATTTCCTTTCCTCCAGGCTCTCAGGAAAGTCAAGATTAGTCAAAGGCTAGAGGAATGAATTGGGTTTTCTAGTAATCTTCTTTTTCAAATTACAATAAAAGAAACATTTGTGAACTCAGATGGAGTACTTAATTTGATGTCCTCAATAGTTTTTCTAACTGTAAATGTTGTCACAACAGGGGCTATACTATATTTAACACTTAAATTTGCCTATGCTTTATTTAGTAGGGGCTGGATAATACTGGTCACTGTATTTAAAACTGTTTTTTTTTTAAATGTATATTGGATAATACTGGTCACTGTATTTAAAACTGTTTTTTTAAATGTATACGAAAATATATAACTGACACTTGGTAAAGGAGCTAATAAAAGAGAGATTTTCAGAACTTTCCAAGAATGAAAGCTCTGAGAATATTTTTTATACAGCGGATACCACCAGTGTGCAAAGCATTTCATACATAAAAGCCAGCTCAGCCATCACTTCTGTCTCAGAAGAAAAAGGAGAGTTTTTGGCTTTTAACTCAAATGTGCCCATTTATTGCAATCAATGGTTAGGGAAATTCCAAATACTTAATTCTAATCCTTTACAACCAATGCTATTAAGTCATAATCTAAATTATAACTGCTATGGTGATTGCTTCACACTTTGATTACAGGTTGCACTATGAGGAGGCAGTGATACAGGTGTTAAACGATCATTCTAATGGACTCTCCACAAAGTGTTTAGCATAATAGGGCAAATGCAGCCCAGAATGTCATAGAATTTCTTCTGCATATTTAAATAATGCCAGAGAAAGCCTTTAAAAAAGTTTTTTAAATTTTTTCATAGAAAAATAATCATTTTAGTTAGACTTTTTTGTTACCATTGAATTCGGAGTAGTTATATAAAAAGAAATAATTACAATTATTATTATAAAGACTGACACTATTCTAGAATATACCATGTTAGAAGCAAGAGGAAGGAACCAAAACACATTCAGTACCTCAGACAATTATTTTCTCCAAATGTAATTAACCATTTATGTTCAAAAATACTTTTAATTATGCAAAATTATTTCAATGCTTCTAAGGCGAAAAGACAAAAGATTTATGTTTTTCAGACAGATATTCCTTTATTCTGTTCTGATTATAGATCTTAAATTAGATGGCTTATGTGAAGTACATATTTCTATTTTACCAATCTAAATTTTCACTTTGTTCAAGAAATGATACAGACATTTCTTCTTCCACCTCCCTTCTTCTTCTCCTTCCTTCTCTCCTTCTTCTCCCCCCTCCTCCTCCTCCTTCTTTTTCTTCTTCCTCTTTGCTTTCACTAGAAATGATGCTTTTATAAACCCACAAAATTTCAGTATGTAGTGAGACAATGAACATCATTTCTCCAGTCTGAACTGTTACAGGACACAGGCTGTATATTAATCATTATATAATGATCAATGCCTGCTTAGTGCCTGGTTCTCAAATGTTCCAAAAATTGCAGTGAAATTGAATTTGTGAATGAGAAAATTGAGACCCAAAGAAAGAAGCTATTAATCCAACGCCTTATAAACACTGAGAAAATGAGCCAGGCAAAAGTATTAGCTTTTGGAATATTAGTTCACTATGATTTTCTACTGTAAATATCAACAGATTGAGGTAAATTGTAATATGGTAAAACAACAATGTTTTTTATTACAATGACATTATTTACTGCTTGTAAAATGTAAGTGGACAGCAAATAGAAATGTATATTAGCTAGATTCTGAAACTATCAATAGTGAGAACTACAGTGCTTACAAATTCTCTAAACTCTGCCATATAAAGTATAATTTAGCATTGCTGGCAAGTTTGAATTAAAAGACAAACCATCACTCCCTAGTTCCTTTTGTGTTTGCCTAAGTAAAAACACTGGAAGCACAGAAATAACTGGCTATTGGTACTTTCTGGAATTGATAGGGTGATAACCAGAAGAAACTGAATTACATGTTTGCAGAATGCTAACTAATTTAATTGAAACTTTAATTAAAAGAACATCAAAAGTACATATTTCCTTCTGATAGATAACACCTGCTACATATGAAAATGATTTGTTTGGATTGTTAGATTTTCAATGTTACAGAAGCAATTGACTGCACCCATATGCCCATTAAAGATATTTCCTGTTAAACAAATATATATAAATTGAAAGATGATTCATTCCTGAAAAATGATGAAAAATGACTCATTCCTTGAAAAAGAAAATTGTTTGTGATATCTGATATAGCAATATGAACATCATTAACATCCTCCCTGAGATCTACTGAGTTTGGACACAAAAATTAGTCTTCCAGGTTTAATATTTTGTGAGTTTTCTCCTTTAAGATACTTAGTAAATCATTTGGGAAAATTACCTCAATAACACAGGAGTTTTATACTTTATCTTGAAATGAATATCATAAATTGCACTCTCCAATTGTTAAAAGTATGTGAATACTGTTTTACTCAATATGCTAATTTATTAAGGCAGCCTCATACACCTGCCAAAATGAAATACAATGTGTGCCCGGCTGGTGTGTCGCAGTGGTGGAGTGTCAACCCATAAACCAGGAAATCACTGGTTCAACTCCTGGTCAAGGTATATGTCCTGGTTTCAGGCTTGATCCTCAGTAGAGGGTATGCAGGAGTCAGCCAGTCAATGATTCTCTCTCATCATTGATGTTTTTATTTCTCTCTCCCCCTCTCCCTTCCTCTCCAAATCAATAAAAACACATTTTTAAAAATACAATGTGTATGCTCTAATTCTATTATAAAGAAAACTTCTAGAAATTTCCCAAACAACTATTACTAAATCTATCCTCTGACATGAAAGTAAAGCTCTTAGAAAAAAATTAATATTTACTTATATATTATAGAGATTAGAACTTGGTACATACTAAGGACATATTCTAATATTAACAAAAGGGAAGAAACATACTTATTATATTATTACTAGTGGCCTGGTGCACTAAATTTGTGCACGGGGGCAGTGTCCCTCAGCCCGGCCTGCACCCTCTCCAATCTGGGAACCCTCAGGGGATGTTAGACTGCCAGTTTAGGCCCGATAGGTATCGGGACCACTGGCTCCTAACCGCTCACTTGCCTGCCTGCCTGATTGACCCTAACCACTCTACCTGTTGGCCTGATCACCCCAA
>NW_005364882.1:326430-348179 GCF_000412655.1 Myotis brandtii | reverse complement strand
GGCCCCAACTGCCCCCCTGCTGGTCTGCTCACCTCTAACCACCTCTGCCTCGGCCTTGCCACCATGGCTTTGTCT
Source organism: Myotis brandtii (assembly GCF_000412655.1). Classification (NCBI taxonomy): domain Eukaryota; kingdom Metazoa; phylum Chordata; class Mammalia; order Chiroptera; family Vespertilionidae; genus Myotis; species Myotis brandtii. Next base: position 348,104 of record NW_005364882.1, on the reverse strand, counting down.
GGAAGGACGTCTGGTCTCCCAGAAGGTCTCCCAGTCTAATTAGCATATTACCCTTTTATTAGTATAGATATGTATTATAACATGAGAAGGTATGATTATGCATATATAATTATGTGTTTAATAAATTGGCTCATTCTCTCATTTATTTCCTCGCAAAGAGCAAACTCCAATTATGGGACCTGTATGGTCCCGTGAATGGACTGCTAAATTGGGAGTTAGGAGACATGGCTTGTGTGTCCTGCTTGGTCATTGGTTTTCTGGTGTCTATTATAAAAGCACAACTTTTCTTCATTACCTTCAGCTGTGATGTAAGGATCATACTTCCCCACAGGAAAATGTATATAGTAATAGGAATTCCACAGATGAGACCCATGTTATTTCATCTGATGAACTTAAATTCTCTTCCTGACTCCCATACAATCTCTGAAGTATTAATGGTATCTAAGTTTAGCAAATGTACAGGGGCACATATTCAGAGTCAGGACTATGAAAAAAAAAAATCTGAGCTACTCCCTTGAGCCCCCAAATGGCCACATTACATGCTTTGCAAATGCATTGCTTTTCTTTCCCACATTTCCCATCCACAGCCTGGCACAGACCTAATAATTTTTCAAGGGCCATTTTAAATGCCAGCTCTTTGAATGCTTGGCCAAAATCCATTGGCTCTGTTACACAGTTTGAATCTCCCCATCCATCCTTTTTAATTCTATGGCATTTAATTGGTGTGATTAGGAAAATATAGAATATATATCACATTTTATTACAGTGCAGTTGTTTACATACCTGTTTCCCATCCTAGACTGGAAGTTCTATGATGGCAAAAACCGGTTTTCTTATATGACACCCTGGCATATAATAAGTATTCTATAAATTTTATTTAAATTAAACCAAGATCTTTTTAACTTATTGATATTTCCTCTAAGCTATTTTACCTCATTGAAACAAAGACTATTATTAAATAATCATATTACTGGATAAAGACAGTTTTCATTTCCCTGTTTGATGATAATTTGGAATTTCTGATGTAGTTTGTGCTAAACTGAACATCATGAAGTCATTGAGGTAAAGGGAATAAATTCTCTTTTAAATTCATTTAAAAACATGAAACATGATCAAACTGCCAGCTCTATCTATTCTGAGCCAATGTATGAATATTCACACAAATAGTAAACATGCACACATAATTTGTAGAATTGGTACAATGCAAAAGATGGCAGTTTCAAATAAAATTTAACTCATGGTTCACAACTTGATGTACATGTGATAAGCGACTCTACTTTTAATTAAAACTACTAAGCTAAATATTATTATTGACAAGAAAAAATATCAACCAATCAAATGATGTTATATTATAACGTTTCCACAGAACAAATAGTTGTTCAAAAAATCAATAGCTTGGGCACTTCCTAGCTGGTTGCACTATTGTTTTCAATGCATACATTTAAGTTGTAGCTACATTAAACTAAATAACTGGTTAAATGAGTAAACTAATATGTCTTTCTCCAAAATCAAATGACAGATTTTGTTCCATTCATTTCTGTATAACAGGAAAACTATCTTAAGACTAAAGATTTTGTAATGTTAATTGGAAGGGATAAACACATTCTAAAAAATCAGCTGTTTAATGATCTTGGCTGTGCTGCTTTCCAATTAGTGCTGGGTCACCAATTAATTCCTTTCCAGGTGCCCAGGCTTCCTGGATACCAGCACTGGGCTGAGTTCTCTTGATCCTTTCACCTTATGCTCCAACTATATTAATGATTTTGACCTTGCTCAAACTTAAACAGCAGCTTTCTCAATTTAGAAAGAAAGTATTATTTCCATTTATTTTAAAAGAATGAGACAAATCATAGTAACCCCAAAAAGAGTTTTATTGTAATTCTTTGTTAGTCATGTTATAACAAATTCACTTGGACACTGGCTTCCTATACCTACCATGTTTGTGTTTTCTTCTCCTGTATTTTGTACCACAACACTTTAGGCCAGTGGTTCTCAACCTTCTGGCCCTTTAAATACAGTTCCTCATGTTGTGACCCAACCATAAAATTATTTTCGTTGCTACTTCATAACTGTAATGTTGCTGCTGTTATGAAACTTCATAACTGCAATGTTGCTACTGTTATGAATCGTAATGTAAATATCTGATATGCAGGATGGTGTTAGGTGACCCCTGTGAAAGGGTCGTTCGGCCGCCAAAGGGGTCGCGACCCACAGGTTGAGAACCGCTGCTTTAGGCCATCCATCTGGGATGTTGTCCTGCAACTTACTTCCTCCAATGCCTCCCCCCACCCCCCCACCCCGCCTCTCATTTTCTCACTCTTTCAATTTTCTGGTCTTCTGTGTTTCAGATTATTCAAGCATTTCCTTCACCAATAAGCAAAAGCCTCTCTTGGTAATATTCTATGTCTCTAAATAAATCTAGCTTTTATAAATAGGTTTGTTTTCAAGGGAATTTTGCAGTTGCTGTCTATAAATATTTATTTTATTACTCCCTAATTCATTAATACAGGGTTATCTATTTCTTCCCACTGTCATATCGATTCATTCTTCTTATGGGTAATCAATGAATACAACCATATTTAAAGACCTCATCCCATTCAATCTCAACAGTTTCACATTATAAATTTTTCTACCCTTGCATCCAGGTATCTATCTATCATCTATCTATTATCTATCTATCTATCTATCTATCTATCTATCTATCATCTATCTATCTATCATCTATCTATTTATCTATCATCTACAGTGGGTACTTGGGTTACCTGTGCCTAAGGCACGACGTAAAGCGATTCTCACCTTTAAGTCGGAACCCACCTACATAAATAAGCACCCACATCACTCACATGGAGCACATACACAGCAGTAACGAAGTGAAAGGAAGAAAATGAGTCAGCAACATGTAGTTTAGCCACAAATGTAGATAGGAATAAGCTAATCTCTTAATGATGAAAGGGGAGTAATGTGACCTAATTTTTTCATATTAATTGGATAAATTTCACCTCCCTCAGAAGTCAATTAGTTTCTAACACTCTCAAAATTAATCCTACAATCAGAATGCTCATCCTGGAACTAACAGCAATATAAGAGTTTCAAAGGATGCTCTTCGAAAATGAAAACAAACAATCCATTTACTTTATTCCTCATTTTTGTAAGATTTCCTTTGAAAACTAAAAGAAGCAGCAACATGTTGATTGCACCTATCCTTCTTTACCTCCGTTTCCTGAAGTAACAATGATGTAACCGTGCATAATGGTCTGACCCCATTTGGAATATGAGTGTTGACAGCTTGCAATGCCCATAACTCCTCCTTCTCCTTTGGCCCCACATCTGGATACGATAAGAAAGCCCAGGTGCTCTCTCCTTTGGAGCCTGCAAGATGTCAAGCCAAGTAAACTCTGGCCTTTGTATGAGAACCCTCATCCCTGGCCCACCCCCTGACCACAAGAAAACCCCAAAGCTGATATCCAGTATCCTTTCTCTGCTCTATCAAGCCAGAGTTAGGCCCTCTGAAGCCTGCCCTGCTCTCCCCAAAATTATGCAAAAAATAAGTCTCTTTATATCCTCTTGGTGCACATGTGGCATTGTCAGTCTAGACTTCTGAACCAAATTTTGGACAAATTCTATCTTGCTCTGCAGGATGATCACAAGATTGTGGGTTAAAACTGAGTTAAAAGTCTCTAAATTTATATAGACATGTATGCGTCTGGTGTGAGATATTTATTCATCAAAAATAAAAGAAGGGATTTTATGACAGATTCCACAGATTTTAAAGGAATATTAGGAGATATTAAGAAACACTGCAAGCCAATAAATCTATTAATTGAGAAGAATTAATTTTAAACAAAACACAACTTATTAAGATGACCATATACTGGACTTAAAGCCAGTTTGTTTTCAATACTGCATATATTTATCTTGCTATCCCAAAATGTGCGGTCACTGAGGTAACTGTAAGAGAGCCGGGTCTCAATGGAGGTAAGAATGTAAGTTATATGGGGGTTATGGGCCTAGTTTATCAACAAACATGAAAACATTGATTTTAAGAATTCAGTCTTGGTTCTTTGATAATCATTTCATATAAGCTGAGTATTTTTTTGTATTATCATTTGCAGTTTCACCAGAAATTAGGCAAAACCATGATAATACTTTCAATACTATTAAATATTTTGAATATTATTTCAAAAAGAAAATTATTTAGTACATTGTATAAAGGTAAAACAAAATGAGGCCAAGTAGTACAAAAGACAGAAAGAGGAGAGGAGAGAGAGTAGATACATACGTACATACATACATTAGACAGATAGATAAATAGAATTTGATACTAGATATTTACCAACCAATCAATTATGAAATTGAAGCTCATTTTCAATTGTAGTGCATGAGGAGGTTATAATGTAAAAATTTTTTACAAAATATAAAAAGGTCTTAATAGCAATATAACTTTGAAGATAAGATTTCTAGTATCAGTAAAAATTTGTCACTTTGGAAGTAAAAAAAATGAATTTTGGAATTTCTATTGTAGTAATAAGTAAGACACATAAATTTAATAGTAAACGGAGAGACAGAAGAAGAAAACAAGGGTGGTTTTAAAATACAGCATGAGTGTGCCATAGGACACAAACACAATGGGTCTATATTTATTTTGTTTTCACAGCATATCAATGCTTTAGTTACATGAGCAAGTACAAAATGAGAATTTTCATAGTTATTCTTGAAAATTTATAAATGGCAGTATTCATTATGAGAATTTCTGGACCCTCAATGCTTAATTGAAATTTTCCTCTTGTAGTTTTTGTCACACAAGGTTTTCATTATGTGAATAATGAGCATGTAGTGATGATTTATATGCTCACTCTATTCTTTGGGTTTTTTGTCTTGACATAGTAGGGGAAAGATCTGGGAGAAAAGGGACAGTATCCAGAAAAAAAAAAGAGTGCACTGGTTTAATAGTTAAGGAGCTTCATGTGCTCTGGCTTTTTTTAGTCCCCAATTGTCTAAGCTTACACAGAGAACTCACTTATCTCCATTGACCTTTATTTCGTCATCTGGAAAAATGAGTACAGATTTGATTAGATGAGTTCTTCACATCCCTCTTTCCCTGTTTTGTTATTTTTCCCGATATGATTTTTTTAAACATGTATGTCTTTATATATAAAGTAGAGGCCCGGTACACGAAATTCATGCATGGATACGGTCCCTAGGCCTGACCAGCTTTCAGGGCTGATCAGGGCCTTCCGGCTGCCTACTGGGGCCTTCCTTCATTCTGTGTCACCCCCGAGGGGACAATTTGCATAGTAGGCTTTTATGTATATAGATAGCTCTCTAATGTTTGAGGATATGTTTAATGTTTCCAAACAGCAATAACATTAAAGTAGATGATTTAAAAGCCAAAACTTTTGCTTAAAATATAATTCACTAATTTATTTAATAAATATGTATTAAGTATATGTGTCATCTCAAACTTAACAAATATAGACCAGAACAATTGATGTCTGCTTCTTCATCTAGTCTGATCCACAGTTTTCCTTATCTCATCAAAGCACATCATCCATCTCTGCTCCCACTTTCTTAAGTCAAAAATCAAGGGATATCCTTGATTAGTTTTTCTTTTCCCCATCAGATCCACTTCATGAGTACATACTTTCAAGAATATTTAAAAACATAGTGAATCCACCCAGTTTTCTCCATGATTTGTTACCTGGTATTCCAACTGGTTTACTGTTTCAACACTTGACACCTCCCCACAAAAAACATAATGACAAGAGACATCTTCTAAAAATGCAGATCAATCAGATACAGTCACCACCTGCTTAAAGTCTGTCACTGACTACCCTCCCTACTTGAAATAAAACCTGACTCCTTATCCTGCTAATGAAGTCCTACAGACTTAGACCCTGCCTTTTTCCCAATCTCCTTTAGCGCTCTCCTTTCTAATCACTTTGTTTATCCTACACTGACTATGTATTCAATAGGTCAACTTCTTTTTTTGACCTTTGCACCAACTCTTGCTGTGTCTGGAATGTTATCCCTCCTGATTTTCACATTGCTGGTGCTTTCCAGACATCCATGTCTTCACTTAAATGCCATTTTTTCTGAAAGACCATCCACTTCTGACTACCATTCCCAAGTCATCTCCCAGATACAGACTATGACATCACCTGTTTTAATATCTACATAACACTTACTCCTATCATATATTTCTTCCTTCTTTAATTGTAAATGTTTCCTTTGTCATCCACTGGAATTTAAGTTCCATACAGACTGGCAACATGTCACTTTTGTTCACCACTATGTCCTCAGACCTTGACACAGTGTAGGGATGAAGGACTGTGCCCATTTAGCTGCTCCTCTTGTGAAGCTCTTTTCAGCTTTATCTATAATAATAAAAGTGTGATATGCTAATTAGACTGGATGTCCTTCCTGATGTCCTTCAGGATGACCTCCTGGACGAAGCTGGGGCTGTGAGGGAAGCCTGGGTCCCGGGTGCCAGAGGGAATCCTGTGCTAGCAGCGGGGTGAAAGGAAGGCCTACTCTTGCATGAATTTTGTGCATCGGGCCTCTGGTTAAAATATAATTGTCAAATAAAATTGCAGAATATTTAAAGCATACAATGTGATGATTTGACATACATATATGTTATGAATGAATTTTCCTCATTGAGCTAATTAACACATCCCACAACTCACATGTTTATGTCTGTATGTATTTATTTTGGTGAGAATACTTAAGTTCTACTATCTTAGCAGATTTCAGCTATACAATACAATGTTACCAACAATAGTCACCATTTTGTACATTAGAACCTCGTACCTTACTTATTTATAACTAAAAGTTTTTACCCTTTTACCACTATCTCCCTATTTCCGACACTGCCCCCTAGACCCTGGTAAATACTTTTCTACATGGATTTTTTTAATTTCTCTTTTTAATAGCTTATTGTTGATATATAGAAACAAATGATTTTTGTATGTTGATTTGTATCTTATAACTTTACTGAATTTGTTTATTGCTTCTAAAGATTTTATGGTGGAGTCTTTAGAGTTTTCTATGTATAATATGTCATCTGGAAATAGAGACAACTTTACTTTTCCTTTCCCATTTTGATACCTTTTATTTCTTTGTCTTGCCTAAATTGCTCTGGCTAGGACTTCCAGCACTATGCTGAATAAATGTCAAGTGAGCACCCTTGTCTTGTTCATGATCATAGAGGAAAAGATTTCCACCTTTTAGAATTAAATATGATGTTAGCTGTGGGTTTCTTATGAAGTTTTATAGGCATGTGGTTTCATATGAAAAATAGCCTATTAATGGAGCAGGAATAAAAAGTAATGATTGACAGTGAAGTTTTTCTCTTGCTGCTAGGCTGGCTACCGGAACTTGGAGTTTAGAAATGCTTGAAAAAATGACTGCAAATAGTAGATTCGTGAGTACATTCTAAAACAACATTTAGTTTAATGTAGACTAATGGATGTTTGAAAAAATCAGTCTCAATTTTTGATATTCACAACTAGTAGGCCATCACATATAAATAGGTATAACCTAGGACTCTTTCAGTAGCAATACAAACTCATTTCAATTGCCTAAAGAGAATTTTATTGAGAGGATCTGTGTCAGCTCACACAATTAAAGGAAAATTAAATCTAACTAAAAATATTACTAGTATTGAAAGGACATAAATTAGAGACCCTGATTAATTTGTTTAATATGTCTACTAAAAGTATCCAATATTATCAATACCCATGATTTTCAATAATTTTTTGAGATTATTTTAAGTTCACTCATTAGTTCATAGAGTAGGAACATGAACCTTGATGCTGTAACAATGCCAAATACTGTTTGCATGATTCTGAGCACTAAAGTTAGTTAAACTATTTGAGCCTCAGAATATTTATCCATGGAAATGGGGTCTTAAATATTCTTTCATTAGTATCACTGTCCTGATTTCATAAGATAATGTAAATAACTTACAGGCATTTCAGTTTCGTACACAAAATGTAGCAGTCATCACACTCAAATATTTATAGTGGCAGACAGTCCTTTGTTTTTATCTGCTTGGTAAAGTATTGTCTCCTAGAACTATCCAAGAGAGATCTCCTCATATCCTTAAAATGACAGTACCTGTTAGAGCTTCACTTAAAGCTAACTGCAAGTAGAGTTCAAGTACAATTACTGTTGTTCTCTCTGGATGGCAGTTATTATCATTTTCACATAAAATTCAGATGTTCTTCTGCTGTATTTATAAGATGGTGAATTTTGGATTGTGTCTATATTATATTTGATTGACATAATGCAAACTGAGTGAGTCATATTTAGATAGATGCATGAATTGGGGATAAGAAATATATAACTTCTTTACTTCTTTATATTTCTCAACTTAGCCTAGCTAAAGCACAAAACAAAAACAACAACAACAACAAAACAACAACAACTTGCACTCATCAACTGAAATACTAAGCTTGCCTTTTCAAGTAACTTAGTTATTTCTGGTTGAAAACAGTCTCTTTTGACAGTACTTTGCCGTATTCATTCTGGATTTCTCACCTTTCTGTTCTCTGTTTTCTCTAGCTCATAACAGAGTCCCATCAAGGTGGAAATTGAAGTACCACTATTACAGTCTAAGTTTGGGAGATAATTTTATACATGGAAGCTCTCTCCTCATTGACTATTATTTACTGATTGGTGTCCCACCGGAGCCTCTATATGTCCAGTTTGCACGTTCTTCTTCTCAACCAGGAAGCCTCCTCTGACCTGCCATGTCACTCAGTCACTTCTGCATTATTTATTGGAGTAGGAGAAACTCAGGAAACTTTGAAATTTTGGCTCTGATCTCCTCATCACAGTGAAATGCAAGGAACTCTGGATAGCGCTACATAGAGGTCTTAGCCCCCACCCCACTCTATATGTCCAGTTTGCACGTTCTTCTTCTCAACCAGGAAGCCTCCTCTGACCTGCCATGTCACTCAGTCACTTCTGCATTATTTATTGGAGTAGGAGAAACTCAGGAAACTTTGAAATTTTGGCTCTGATCTCCTCATCACAGTGAAATGCAAGGAACTCTGGATAGCGCTACATAGAGGTCTTTGCCCCCACCCCCCACCCCCCACTATGAATACTTTATATTTCAGGAGCCATGTTGGAGGAGATAGATTACTAAAGCTTTTTATCTCCCAGGTTACATTTTAGGAGGCTGGGCAATCTTCCTCTCTGCACTGAAAACTCCCTAATTGTACAAGGTTTCTATTGTTTCCAACTCAAACTTAGAGAAGTGGTCCAAGAGAGGAGGTTGAGGAGCTACACCTTATCAGGAACCAGCCAGCATCTAAACACTAATCACATATCTGTCACATATCTTCTGAATTTTCTCTTGTTTTTACTGTCAGATAAGCTTTAATATACTTTGGTGCAGAAAGAAAAAGACTTAGTTCACAATGCATTCTTCCCTATTATATGTCTTATGAAATAATCTCTATACTTTTAGTTTTCTTAATCTTTGACAGTGATATTTAAAGCCACCTTAGAATAATTAAATGTTCTCTCTAATACACTCCTGCTTGCTGAAAAGAAAGGCTATAAAACTCAAGATAATTGATTCTACTATAGATTTCCAAACCATCAATATGAGCCCAAAACTCAAGAATGAACTTTTTCCATCCCAAGGAAATTTAGAAAGAATTCCTGACTGTGTGGCCATTTTTGGTGTAGTATTGAATAGTATGATAAGAATCAGCAAGTTATAAACCTAGTGTCAAATCCAATACATCAGTTGTTTTCATAAATAAAGTTTTATTGCTACACAGTCATGCATTCATGTATTATCTATGACTACTCTCATGTTTCAATGTTCAAGTTAACCACTTGTCACAGAATCCATCTGGCCTGGAGAGCCTAAAATACTTACTATCTGACCCTTTATGGAAAAACTTTGCTGACCTATGATATAAATTTAATTTTTTTTTCAAAATATAACACCACTGCATAAATAAAATTTACTCCTTGCTTTTCTATAGTTCATCAGATTAATTTTAATAATACATGTCACATAATGTTCTTTTCCATTCAGGCAGGCAATGCCTAAACAAGAGCCTCAAAGTTGTGCTTAGGAGAATTGGAATATACAACGGGAATTAACGTTCATTGAAACATACTATGCTATTGTATTATCATGATAATAAAGTTAAATATGTAACTCTGTTAACCTGGGTTCTCATCTCATATTTGCCAGATGGACATCAACAGAAAAGATGTGTCACAGAATCTGCTAGTTACTATATAGAGAGCCCTTCCTGTATTATTCAGCTTTTACACCCTAACAATTCATACGCAGAGGATCAATTCCTAAGCGGAGACCTCATGGTAGGATAGTAGGAATGAATGGCATAATCTGACATAAAATTTGTATTACATTAGATGGAATGTGATTTGTTTTCTGTTTTTTAAGTTTTTAAATCTTCTTCATTGTGTGAAAATATTTTGATATTAATACTTTTAGAGAATAAATAGAATTATTCCTTTTGGGTATTTTCTTTCCTCTTGGGGGTCAGAGTTATGATATATCTCCACAATGATGCTACCATTCTTTTGTCTCATTTCTTTATTATCAGTAAAGCTTGAAATTTGGACAGATTTTCCATCCAGGGTATCTTTCAGATTTAAAATTTAGTGATTTTTTAAGTGGGATTTTTAGAGAAGCCAGATGTTACTGAGCAGTCCTGTTTACTCATTAGCAACTAGCCAACAAATATTTGGTGCTATCAACTTAACTCTTAATTTTGAGCATTCCATTGCTATAAAGACAAATGATAATGCACTTTTTCTAGAGGGAAAGAGATTAGTTTTTCTGATGTATCTACCTTCTAAATCTAGGGCTCTCTTACTTTTGAAATGAGTATCTAAGATTAGCCATCTTTATCTATGAGGTTTTTCATTCCTTTTACAATAAACTTATGTGCCCTTATCTTTTGAAGTTTATTACTGTCAAAGTTGACCATACCACTTATTGGTGTTTTCTATTAGCTTAGTGATCATGAATCAGTAATTTATTTTATTTTATTTATTTTTATTTTTTTATTTTTTTATTGCTTAAAGTATTGCAAAGGGTATTACATATGTGTCCTTTTGTTCCCCGCCCTTGACAATCCCCTGGCCTCCCCTACCCCCCAGTGTCTTATGTCCATTGGTTATGCTTATATGCATGCATACAAGTCCTTCGGTTGATCTCTTACCCCCTTCCCTCCTGCCCCCCAACCCTCCCCGGCCTTCCCGCTGCAGTTTGACAATCTGTTTGAGGCAGCTCTGCCTCTGTATCTATTATTGTTCAAAAGTTTATAATGGTCTCTATTATCCATGAATGTGTGAGATCATGTGGTATTTTTCCTTCATTGACTGGCTTATTTCACTTAGCATAATGCTCTCCAGTTCCATCCATGCCATTGCAAATGGTAAGAGTTCCTTCTTTTTTACAGCAGCATAGTATTCCATCGTGTAGATGTACCACAGTTTTCTAATCCATTCATCTACTGATGGGCACTTAGGCTGTTTCCAAATCTTAGCTATGGTGAATTGTGCTGCTATGAACATAGGGGTGCATAGATCCTTTCTGATTCCATATGTGTCCTTTTTTTCCCCGCCCTTGACAATACCCCGGCTTCCCCTACCCCCCCAGTGTCTTATGTCCATTGGTTATGCTTATATGCATGCATACAAGTCCTTCGGTTGATCTCTTACTCCCCTCCCTTCTGCCCCCCAACCCTCTCTGGCCTTCCCACTGCAGTTTGACAATCAGTTTGAGGCAGCTCTGCCTCTGTATCTATTATTGTTCAAAAGTTTGTAATGGTCTTTATTATCCATGTATGAGTGAGATCATGTGGTATTTTTCCTTCATTGACTGGCTTATTTCACTTAGCATAATGCTCTCCAGTTCCATCCATGCTGTTGCAAATGGTAAGAGTTCCTTCTTTTTTACAGCAGCATAGTATTCCATCGTGTAGATGTACCACAGTTTTCTAATCCATTCATCTACTGATGGGCACTTAGGCTGTTTCCAGATCTTAGCTATGGTGAATTGTGCTGCTATGAACATATGGGTGCACATATCCTTTCTGATTGGTGTTTCTGGTTTCTTGGGATATATTCCTAGAAGTGGGATCACAGGGTCAAATGGGAGTTCCATGTTTTGTTTTTTGAGGAAACTCCATACTGTCTTCCATAGTGGCTGCACCAGTCTGCATTCCCACCAGCAGTGCACAAGTGTTCCTTTTTCTCCACATCCTCTCCAGCACTTGTCGTTTGTTGATTTGTTGATGATAGCCATTCTGACAGGTGTGAGATGGTACCTCATTGTTGTTTTGATTTGCATCTCTCGGATGATTAGTGACTTTGAGCATGTTTTCATATGTCTCTTGGCTTTCTGAATGTCCTCTTTTGAAAGGTGTCTATTTAGATCCTTTGCCCATTTTTTGATTGGATTGTTTATCTTCTTTTTGTTAAGTTGTATGAGTTCCCTATAAATTTTGGAGATTAGGCCCTTATCAGATATGACGTTGGCAAATATGTTTTCCCACGCAGTGGGTTTTCTTGTTGTTTTGTTGATGGTTTCTTTTGCTGTGCAGAAGCTTTTTATTTTGATGTAGTCCCATTTGTTCATTTTCTCTTTAGTTTCAACTGCCCTAGGAGCTGTATCAGTGAAGAAATTGCTTTGGCATATGTCTGAGATTTTGTTGCCTTTGGATTCTTCTAGAATTTTTATGGTTTCCTGTCGTACATTTAAGTCCTTTATCCATTTTGAGTTTATTCTTGTGTATGGTGTAAGTTGGTGGTCTAGTTTCATTTTCTTGCATATATCTGTCCAATTTTCCCAACACCATTTATTGAAGAGACTATCTTGGCTCCATTGTATGTTCTTGCCTCCTTTGTCAAATATTAATTGAGCGTATTGGTTGGGGCTGATTTCTGGGCTCTCTATTCTATTCCATTGATCTATATGTCTGTTCTTGTGCCAGTACCAGGCAGTTTTGAGAACGGTGGCTTTGTAATACAGCTTGATATCTGGTATTGAGATCCCACCTACTTTGTTCTTTCTCAGGATTGCTGCAGCTATTCGGGGTCTTTTTTTATTCCAGATGAATTTTTGGAGAGTTCGTTCTAGATCTGTGAAGTATGCCGTTGGTATTTTAATGGGAAGTGCGTTGAATTTATAGATTGCTTTGGGTAGTATGGACATTTTAATGATGTTGATTCTACCAATCCATGAACACGGTATGTTCTTCCATCTGTTTATGTCTTCCTCTATCTCTTTTTTCAACGTCCTGTAGTTTTCTGAGTAGAGGTCTTTTACCTCTTTAGTTAAGTTTATTCCTAGGTATCTTAATTTTTTTGGTGCGATGGTAAATGGGATTGTTTTTCTAATCTCTCTTTCTGAAAGTTCACTATTGGTGTATAGAAATGCCTCAGATTTCTTGGGGTTAATTTTGTATCCTGCTACATTGCCAAATTCATGTATTAAGTCTAGTAGCTTTTTGATGGAGTCTCTAGGGTTTTGTATGTATAATATCATGTCATCTGCAAATAAGGACAGTTTTACTTCCTCTTTTCCAATTTGGATGCCTTTTATTTCTTCTTCTTGCCTAATTGCAATGGCTAATACTTCCAGTACTATGTTGAACAGGAGTGGTGAGAGTGGGCATCCCTGTCTTGTTCCTGTTCTTAGGGGAAATGGTGTTAGTTTTTGTCCATTGAGTATGATGTTGGCTGTGGGCCTGTCATATATGGCTTTTATTATGTTGAGGTATGATCCTTCTACTCCCACCTTGCTGAGAGTTTTTATCAAAAATGGGTGTTGGATTTTGTCAAATGCTTTTTCTGCATCAATTGATATGACCATGTGGTTTTTTTCTTTCAATTTGTTTATGTGATGTATCACGTTTATTGATTTGCGGATATTGTACCATCCTTGCATCCCTGGAATAAATCCTACTTGGTCATGGTGTATGATCTTTCTGATGTACTGTTGGATCCGATTTGCTAAGATTTTGTTGAGGATTTTGGCATCTATGTTCATGAGGGATATTGGCCTGTAATTCTCTTTCATTGTGTTGTCTTTACCTGGTTTTGGTATTAGGGTGATGCTGGCTTCATAGAATGAGCTTGGAAGTGTTCCTTCCTCTTGAATTTTTTGTAGTAGTCTGAGGAGGATAGGTTTTAGTTCTTCCTTGAATGTTTGGTAAAACTCCCCTGTGAAGCCGTCTGGTCCTGGGCTTTTGTTTGCTGGAAGCTTTTTGATGACTGCTTCAATTTCTTCCATAGTTATTGGCCTATTGAGATTTTTAGATTCTTCCTGATTGAGTGCTGGAATGTTGTATTTTTCTAGGAATTTGTCCATTTCCTCCAGGTTGTCTAGTTTGTTGGAGTAGAGCTGTCCATAGTATTTTTTAACAATCATTTGTATTTCTGTGGGGTCTGTTGTTATTTCGCCTCTATCGTTTCTGATTTGGTTTATTTGGGTCCTCTCTCTTTGCTTCTTGGTGAGCCTGGCTAGAGGTTTGTCAATCTTGTTTATCCTTTCAAAGAACCAGCTCTTGGTTTCATTGATTTTCTGTATTGTTTTTTTGGTCTCTATGTCATTTATTTCTGCTCTAATCTTTATTATCTCCTTCCTTCTGCTCACTCTGGGGTTTTCTTGTTGCTCTCTTTCTAATTCTTTGAGTTGAAGAGTTAGATGATTTACTACCATTTTTTCTTGTTTTTTGAGATAGGCCTGTAGAGCTATAAACTTCCCTCTCAGGACTGCTTTCATTGTGTCCCATAGGTTTTGGATTGTTGTGTTTTCATTGTCATTAGTGTCCAGGATGTTTTTAATTTCTTCTTTGATCTCATTGGTAACCCAATCAATATTTAATAACATGCTATTCAGCTTCCAAGTGTTTGAGTATTTTGGGTTGTTTTTATTGTAGTTTATTTCTAATATTATGCCATCGTGGTCTGAGAAGATGCTTTTTATGATTTCAATCTTCTTGAATTTGGGGAGACTTTGCTTGTGACCCAATATGTGGTCTATTTTTGAATCTGTTCCATGAGCACTTGAGTGGAATGTATATTCCGCGGCTTTGGGTGAAGTGTTCTGAAGATGTCTATTAAGTCCATCTGATCTAGTGAGTCATTTAGGATTGCTGTTTCTTTGCTGATTGTTTGTCTAGAGGACTTATCCAGTGATGTCAGTGGTGTATTAAAGTCCCCTACTATGATTGTATTGTTGTCGATCTCTCCTTTGATATCTTCCAGGAGTTTTTTTATGTATTTGGGTGCTCCTGCATTGGGTGCATATATGTTTACCAGGGTTATATCTTCTTGTTGTATTGATCCCTTTAGTATTATGAAGTGGCCTTCCTTATCTCTTGTTATGGCCTTCACTTTGAGGTCTATTTTGTCTGATATAAGTATTGCTACCCCAGCTTTCTTTTCCTTTCCATTTGCCTGAAAGATATTTTTCCATCCCTTCACTTTCAGTCTGTGTGAGTCCCTTCTAATGAGGTGGGTCTCTTGTAGACAGCAGATGTATGGGTCATGTTTTTTTATCCATTCAGCCACTCGATGTCTTTTGGTTGGAGCATTTAGTCCGTTTACGTTTAAAGTTATTATTGAAAGGTACTTGTTTGTAGCCATTTCTTTTTTTGTGTGGCTGTTTTCTTTCTGAGCTTTTTATTTCTTCTTTTTACACCAGTCCCTTTAGCATTTCTTGCATTGCTGGCTTGGTGGTGATAAACTCCCTTAGCCTTTTTTTGTCTGTGAAGCTTCTTATTTCCCCTTCAATTTTGAATGATAGCCTTGCTGGATAGAGTATTCTTGGGTTCAGTCCTTTGCTTTGCATCACTTTGTAAATTTCTGTCCATTCTTTTCTGGCCTGATGTGTTTCTGTTGAGAAATCATTTGATAATCTAATGGGAGATCCCTTGTATGTAACTTTCCGTCTCTCTCTTGCAGCCTGTAAGATTCTCTCTTTGTCCTGAACATTTGCCATGGTAATTATGATGTGTCTTGGTGTGGGTCTTTTCGGGTTCACCTTGTTTGGGACTCTCTGTGCTTGTGTGACTTTTTTCTTCCCCACCTCAGGGAAGTTTTCTGATATTATTTCTTCGAGTAGGTTTTCTAATCCTTGTTCATCTTTCTGTTGTTCTGGCACCCCTATTATTCGTATGTTGTTTCGTTTCATGTTGTCCCAAAGCTCCCTTAGGCTCTCCTCCTGTCTTTTAATTTTTTTCTCCAATTGCAGTACAGTTTGGGTGTGTTTTGCTTCCTTGTCTTCTAATTCACTAATTCGGTCCTCCGCTTCTCCTAGTCTACTGTTGATGCTTTCAATGGTGTTTTTTATTGCAGCTATATCGCTCTTCATTTCTTCTTGGGTCTTGCATAAGTTATTGATTTTTTCATCTGTTTCTTCTTGCTTCTTGCATAAGTAGTTGATTTTTTCCTCCATCCGGTTTATGCACGCTAGGACCCTTATTCTGAATTCTTTTTCTGTCATGTTGCATGCCTCTGTCTCACTTAGCTGCTTTTCTGGCGAGTCCTCCTTTTCTTTCCTTTGGGGGTTTCTTTGCCTACCCATGTTTGATCTCACTGACATATCTAGATGTTGAGTCGTTCAGTGGCTGCTCCCTGGGTGGCAGTGGCTCCTTGGGCTGTGGTTGCTCCTTGGGTGGTTGCGGTAGCAGCTGCTCCTCAGTTGGCAGCAGCTCCTCTGGTGGGTGTTGTTCACAGCTGTGGTGGCTCTTCTGGCTGGTGGGGGGAGGCTTCACGTACAGCTGCTGTTCCTCAGACAGAGGGTGTGGTGATCAGGAGGCTGCTGTTGCTTGGATCTGCTTAGTCCTGCCAGGTATTTAGGAGAGTGTTGAATTTCCCTGTGATACACTGTTCCTCCGTGTTGTAAATCACAGTCCTGATTTTAAAGCAGGCCGTATTTGTGATTCAGACTGCCTTAATTTGTGTTCACCTAAGAGTCAGTTTGTGGCTCAGCCTCTGGGTGGCATTGTTTTGGGGTTGGCCTCTGAGGCTATACGGCTTCTCTACTTAAAACTGGTTTGGGGCAGTAATTTTTTTAAAAAAATAATCTTTATTGTTGAGATTATTACAGAGGTCCCTCTTTTTTCCCCCAATAGCTCCCCTCCACCCAATTTCCACCCCACTCCAGGTCCTTGCCACCCTATTGTCTGTATCCGGTAGTGCATATATACATATAAGATCTTTGTCTAATCTATTCCCAAACGCCCTTCCCTCTGAGAATCATCAGTCCATTCAATTTTCGTGCACCTGATTCTATTCCATTCACCAGTTTATTCTGTTCACCAGACTTTTTATTCATTTGATTTTTATTCAATTGTTGATAGATATTTTTTTGTTGCCACTTTGTTGTTCATATTTTTTTATCTTTACCATTTTCTTCTTCTTCCTCTTCTTAAAGAATACCCTTCAGCATTTCATATAATACTGGTTTGGTGGTGATGAACTCCTTTAGCTTCTTCTTGTCTGTGAAGCTCTTTATCTGACCTTCAATTCTAAATGATAGCTTTGCTGGGTAGAGTAATCTTGGTTGTAGGTTCTTGCTATTCATCACTTTGAATATTTCTTGCAACTCCCTTCTGGCCTGCATAATTTCTGTTGAGAAATCAGCTGACAGTCATATGGGCACTCCCTTGTAGGTAACTAACTGTTTTTCTCTTGCTGCTTTTAAGATTCTCTCTTTGTCTTTTGCCCTTGGCATTTTAATTATGATGTGTCTTAGTGTGGTCCTCTTTGGATTCCTCTTGTTTGGGGTTCTCTGTGCTTCCTGGACTTGTATGCCTATTTCTTTCACCAGGTAAAAGAAGTTTGCTGTCATTATTTCTTCAAATAGGTTTCATTTTTCAAATAAGTTTTCAATATCTTGCTTTCTCGCTTCTTCTGGCACCCCCATAATTCAGATGTTGGTATGCTTGAAGTTGTCCCAGAGGCTCCTTACACTATCTTCGTATTTTTTGTTTCTTTTTTCTTTCTTCTCTTCTGGTTGGATGTTTTTTGCTTCCTCATATTTCAAATCATTGATTTGATTCTTTGAATCCTCTAGTCTACTATTGAATCAAGGTTTCAACAGTAAGCTCTTTGAAGATGAGCATGCCAGAAGCTAATTTCAGCAGGTCATAAATGCATGAAGTTCATCAAAAGGTTGGTGGACCTTGAGCCTTCAGCAAGGGCTGGAGAATCATATGTTATTACCTATTGGAATGGCCAAAGGCATTTCCCCAAACCTGAAAAGGATGCATAAATGATTGCTTGCTGCCAGACAGCTAAGGGCATTTTAATCTACATATTATTGCCTCCTACTGGCCAAACACCTGAACAGCCTTAGGCAGTTCCCCCAATCTGACAATAGATTCTGTATACTAAACCTTGCCTTTGATATGTATATCTACCTTGCCTTAGGACAAATTGTGTTAATAAAGAGCAAGGGGTCCGGAGATACAAAGAACTTGGTTCCTTTAGCTAAGTCTTCTCTGGCTCCCTAAAATTCCTTCCAAAATTATGTTTCATCTCTAGACTCTTTAATAATTTACAGCAGCTCCTTCTCCAGATTCCTGAACCCTTCTAGATGCCGAGAAAGACCTCCGGCATAAGCATACCTATAAATTACCTAGGCCCTTTGAGACTTACTTACAAATAATTTCTCAGAACTTTAGCTATCTTTTTGAGCAAATAAGAAAAATAAAGTTCTTTATCATTCAGACACTCTAGAATGCAATATTGAGACAGAGGGTAATGAAAAAAAAAATAAAAGCATGTTCAAGAAGAAGAGAAAACATAAAAGATAAAGAAATTTAAATTTTTCTAAAGAGTGTTTTATATATCACTACCAGGCTGCTGTTTCATTGAGCCTTCCAAGCAATGGTTCATAGAATGAAACACTATAAACTTCATTCTCTCATCTTTAATATCGTTTTTACAACATTTCTGATAAAAAAAATTAACTAAAATTGGCCTGAAAATTCAGTATCATAGAACTACTTACCAGAATAACTCTTTATTACTATACATTTTTAAAAGTGATTCTTAATATTGATTTAAGAAGTTACTATCCAATAATGTATCCTAAGCTCTGATTTTTTTCTTTAAAGTAAAAAAATGAATATGTCTACTCCCTCTTGTCTACAGCCTTACAAATATTTTCAAACTGTTATTATGTTTTTTTAGTCTTCTTTTTCCTAACCTGAACACTCTACATCAATGCAGCATGGTTTCTAAATCCCTCATTTATTCTGTTTGATCTCCTTGGTGCAGATCAATTTTGCAATATACCTTTTAATGTGAACACATTACTGTCTATGATGATCTCCTTATGTTTATGTCTGTAAAAATCTATAAGGAAATCTTTACAATATTTTAGATATTTTTTTCAGCTTTAATCTTTGTGTTCAAAGAAGACATATCCATAAATTTATTTTTGACAATATTATAATTACATGTTTACATTCACATCCCACTAAAGGAGTGAGCCAAAGAAAAGTTTGCCTGCATAAACACTGTCTAGAATGCAAACTTAATCTAAATTGAATAAAACATTTTTTCTGTTTCAGTAAATAGATTTTCATTCCTGAAGAACAGCTAGATCTGGATGATGCTGTTTTTCTGTCAACTCTTGAGCTCTTTATCCTGGCTTTATTTTCAAGCAGACTATTTCTATTTCAAAGGAAAGATGAACACTCAAAGCCCAAATTAAGTAGTCACAACCATGGAAGGAGGAAGACCTGACTATAAATGTTTATAGAAATCATTCCAATCTAATTTTGATTGGCTTTGTTTGGATCATGAGCCCACACTATGATCAACCATTCACTCATAGGAAAATTCTAATTGACCAACATTGATCTCACACACATATATCTATGTTGGAATAATCAGCGCCATTTAATTGACAGTCCAATAGAAGGAGGAGGCTAACTCTTAAAAGGAAGAGATGTTTTGTAAATTAAAACCTAACAAGAGGATTATTCTATTCACTTTACTTAATTTTGTACTAATGGATAAAACTTTCAAATTACTCCTTAAGATTTCATTAACTTAAATTAATATCAATTGGTCTGGGTATCAAAATAAGGGAAGACCAATCATGGCCAGAAAATAAAAAAGAAACTAATAGAAATTAATTCTATTATTTCATATGCACTTGTTGTCACCAACTCTAACACAACTTTTAATTTGTTAGAATTAAAGTATCATTATTCAATGCAAATAAGTCCTATCATTAGGTATTATATGTTCCAATTTTTAAATTTCAATCTTGTACATTATTTATTCATGTATTCATTCATTCAACAAATATGTATTGAGTTTCTACTCTGTACTTAGCACTTTTCCAGCGCTTGGAATATAATATTTAATAATTTCCGTATGATCTATAATATTATGGGGTTTAAGCACAATGCAGGCCACAATCTTAAGTAATTTATTATTTTACCTCAGTTGTGAGGACTACAATATTCTTTGGAATCAGATAAGACATTATGGAGAAATAAGATTTAAAACCTAAGATTTGGTTGAGAAATAAGGGTAGCTAGGTAAAAATTTATCTGGGCATCTGTAAGTGCTGGTGGTAGGTGAAAAGCAAAAAAGTTATTCAGTGATTCAAGTTAGTAGGAAGATCTGAAGGGGATGGTAGATAGATGACTATGTTAAGTTGAGAAAGAGGAGTTAGAAAGAAATGAGGAGGTATATGCCAGACTACTATGTAGGTCTTTTAAACTAATTTTTCATTTTGTTCATTGATTGCTTACACAGATGAGTAATGTGGACAGATTTGTTGTTTTAAAAAATGACTGTTTGTGTGTGGGGAATGCTTTTGAATACCTATTAGAAAAGTATAACAATAGTTCTTTAGAGAAAGACTGCTTATAATATGGAGGTGACAGTGGAGTCAGAGGTCTAAAACACACAAATAATGGTCTGAGACCATTTTTGAAAGTAGAATCATCAGAACTTAGTAATTGCTTGCTTTTATGTGCACATATAAATGTAACTCATTCTTTTAACCTAATTTTAATCATAATGAAGAAATGTTTTTAAATAAAAGTAGCTGTTTATGTTATTTATTACATTACATGAGGAAACTAATTAGTTGTTGTGATCTGAATTTTTAATGGGTAAGAAGTTTATTAAAACATTTTGAAACAATTTCTCCTATTTTGGAATAATTTATTTTGTGGCTTTAAGAAATATAATATTTATATCTGAGAAACTGAACAATATATTTAAATGTAACAACCACAATTCTGTCTCACTGGATTTCTGGAAACCCAAGGAAAACACAAATTTTCTCAGAGTAAAGGAACTAAGACAAGTTATAAGAAAGAGAAAGACAGTTGAGGAAAATAAATAGCAGAACAAGGACACCCAGGGGGGACGTGCAGTCTACCCAATTTTAGGTCTTACCTAAATTTGAAATATCCAAGGAGACACCTCTATATTCAGGAGAAAAAGGTACCCAAGCATTCCCGACTCCTAAGGTTGCATTGGTCGCTTTTAAACGCTCCACAGTTCACACTTATTCTTCTCTAACTGAAACTGTCTGACTATACAGAAGCCTCTCCATGAGCAATGCCCTCCACAGGCTATTTCTTTTTTCTTTCTACATAAGGACACAGCAATAATATCATATT
>NW_005364882.1:311057-326376 GCF_000412655.1 Myotis brandtii | reverse complement strand
TATACATGTATACATATATATGAAAACATGGCATGCTTTTTTTAAGTGTTTTACTTATATTTAACTCATTTAATCTTCACAACAAATCTTTGAGGCAGTTACATTGCTGTCACTGATTTTCCAATGAAAGGAAGTTGCTGCTTTAGTAAATAGCAGAGCTGAGATCTGAGCATACATTGTTTGGCTTCAGAGCTTAAGCACTTAATCACTTGCTCTATTCATCCCAATATAGCAGGTACAGTGACAATAGCTACAATCTGTGGAGGGTTCCTTATTCCAGACACTGATGGTTTAAAAAACATATCTTGAATGTTAAAAACAATCTAAGAAATACTTCTAAGTTAGGTATTATTATCCCCATTTTCAGAAAGGGAATTGGTGGCCCAGGGAGCTTAATCTCTTTGACATGGGTCATACAACTGGTAAAAAGCAGAGTCAAATTCCATAGTCAGACATGTCTGATTACACAAACTATTCTTGTTTAACATCAAGCAAACTCAGATCCTAGCTTCAGCTTTTTCACTGACAGTGTGACTGTGAGATCACTTATTCTCCCTACCTTTAGTTCATGCAACTATAAAATAAGTGATTCAAACTTAAGTAGTCAGGATATGCTTTGGATATCTATACTAAAAAAAAAGGGTAATATGCTAATTAGAGCGGATGTCTTCCAGACGACCTTCCCGATGTCCTTCCGGAAAAAGCCCCAGTGGCTGTGAAGGGCCCAGGCTCAGGCAGGAAGTGAGATAATGGGGGCGGCACCTTCCCCTGATCCACCAGGTCGCCTCCTACAGAGGGCGGCCAGACTGTGGCTTAGGCCGGGGGCCAAGGCAGAGGCAGTTAGGAGCAATCAGGCTGTCAGGGGAGCAAGCTAGGGGTGATGAGGCCGGCAGGCAGAGGGGTTAGGAGTGATCAAGCAGGCAGGCAGAGGGGTTAGGGGTGATCAGGCAGGCAGGCAGAGGGGTTAGGGGTGATCAGGCAGGCAAGTAGGTGAGTGGTTAGGAGCTAGCAGTCCTGGATTGCGAGAGGGGGCAGACCAGGCTAAGCCCCCGAATCCCCCCATGCATGAATTTCATGTACCTGGCCTCTAGTTTGTTATAAATGCAGATGTCCTAGTTAATCCTGAAGAGCTTGATCAAGCAGATCTGAGGTGGGAGTCCAATCTTTTACATTTTGAACAAAATTCCTAGAGATTCCGATTCAGGTGATATGTGAACCATGTTGAAGCAGAGGTACCTGACCTCCCATTAAATAGTTATTAACCAAATGCTGCTTTTGCATTGTTCTGTTATGACTTTGATTGAAATTTAACAATCCTAAAGTAACCCATATGTCACCTGGACCACTTGGACAAGGACATTTAAAGTTAATAAATACTAATATATGCATGTCAACTCTGTAAGTCAGGGGTCCTCAAACTACGGCCCGCGGGCCACATGCGGCCCACCGAAAACATTTATCCGGCCCGCTGGGTGTTTTTGCCGCCGCTGTGTGCATAGGAATTTGTTCATAGTTTTTTTTTAAACTATAGTCTGGCCCTCCAACGGTCTGAGGGACAGTGAACTGGCCCCCTGTTTAAAAAGTTTGAGGACCCCTGCTATAAGTAGATAGTTTATAAATCACTAGAGGCCCAGTGCATGAAATTTGTGTACTGGGGAGGGGGTGTCCCTCAGCCAAGCCTGCACCCTCTCCAATCTGGGACCCCTCGAGGGATGTCTGACTGCTGGTTTAGGCCTGACCCCTGGGCCTAAAGGGGGATTGGGCCTAAACCGGCAGTCGGACATCCCTCTCACAATCCAGGACTGCTGGCTCCCAACCACTCACCTGCCTGCCTGCCTGATTGCCCCTAACTGCTTCTGCCTGCCAGCCTGATCACACCCTAACCACTCCCCTGCCAGCCTGATCAACGCCTAACTCGACCCCTGCTGGTCCAATTGCCCCCAACTGCCCTCCCCTGCCAGCCCAATCGCCCCCAACTGCCCTCCCCTGCCAGCCCGGTAGCCCCCAACTGTCCTCCCCTGCTGGCCCAGTCACCCCTAACTACTCTCCCCTGCTGGCCTGGTCACCTCTAACTGCCCTCCCCTGCTGGCCATCTTGTGGCTGTGGGCACCATGTTTGAGGGTGTGACAGTCAATTAGCATATTCCCTCCTTATTGGCTATGGGCACTGCCATCTTTTGCAATGGTGTGAGGACCAACTAGCATATTCCCTCTTTATTAGATAGGATAGCCATAACTTTATTTAATACGCAAGCTGGATGCTACCATCTAGTCTGGATTCTTTGCACATGACATCAGAATTGCTGCCACAGTGGGCCATCCTCTCAGGGGTCATTTTTTTGTAATTTCATCCTGAGAATATATTTTCCTATTATAATTATCCTTAAATTTTATTTAATAAACACTTTTACAATTATCAGAATCTTAAATTGCTCTCTAGTTTCTTCTCTATTAAGTGTACATTTCTTATTCTTAGAGTTATTATGCATCTAATTATAAATGATTTTTCTGCCTTTATAATTCCCTGATGCTTAAACCACATTTTGTACTTCAACCAGGATTGTCTTCTCATTATTCTGGAAACAAAATATTTATATTTATTCCTATGATTTGGCCTTTCCCATTTGTACCTTCATTTTCCCACTCTTGTTCTTTAAATCAGGCTTAAATCTCATGTTTTTGAAGATATTTTCACTGACTCGAATATTAAACTCTATTTTGTTACATATAATTTTTTCTCCTGATATAGTTATAACCTCCTCAGGGACATAATCTTTACATATTCTAAAGCAGTGTTTTTTTTTAATCTGCTGGTCTTGAGTGTCAATCAACATTTTAAAATTATCTATATTAATAATAGCCTAGGGCAGTGGTCAGCAAACTGCAGCTCGGCAAACCACAGCCCCCGAGCCACATGCGGCTCTTTGGCCCCTTCAGTGTGGCTCTTCCACAAAATACCGACTTCTGCACATGAGCCACAAAGTTTCAATCGCACTATACGTGCGTGCCCGCACGTGGTATTTTGTGGAAGAGCAACACTGAAGGGGCCAAAGAGCCGCATGTGGCTTTCGAGCCGCAGTTTGCTGACCACTGACATAGTCCATAGAACAGGCCAAACCAAACTGAGGTCATTAGCCTCTGGCTTGGGGCCAGGCCAGAGGCCTAATGACCTTGTTGCTGCTGTGGCAGCAGCAGATCAGGCCCAGAGACAGGCCCGGAGAGAGAAGTAGGACCTGATCAGCAGCCTCTGTGGCTGCTGGCAAGGCCTGGAGAAAGAGAGAGGCAGGGCCTGATCAGCAGCCACCATGGCTGCTGGCAAGGCCCAGAGAGGGGCCTGATAAGCACTTGCTGCAGAGGCTGTGAATCAGGTCTGGAAATAGGCTGGGAGAGAGAGACAGCTGTCAGCAGGGCCATTGTGGATTTCCCAGAAGAGCCAATGGCTGCCTACAAGGCAGAGCTTTTGACGTTGATTGGCATAGAAAGCAACCAATTAGAACCAAATCTGGGTGAACTGTGAGGAGCCAATGCCTGCCTAGGAGGAGGAGCTTTTGACACTGACTGGCATAGAAACTGACCAGTCAGAACCAAATCTGGGTGAACTGCGAGGAGCCAATGGCTGCTTAGGAGGAGGAGCTTTTGACACTGATGGGCATAGAAACCGACCAATCAGAACCTAATCTGGGTGAACTGCGAAGGCAGAACCTAAGATGAGGGCTGATGAGGGGTTTTAAGGGCAACAGCTGTTTGGTGTAAGGTGTAAGAAAACGGTTCAATTTAGTAATGACTGGTTTGGCAGTATAGTGCATATGGCTGGCTATCAGTCCAGATATAGGGATTATGTATTTTTGTCTGCAAAGAGCATCTCCTCCTGCTGTAAAAGCACCCCCCCCCATTTAAGCAATCTTATCCTATATAATCTATACTAATAATAAGAGTAATATGCTAATTAGTCCAGGTTGACTGACATCTATACTAATAAAAGAGTAATATGCTAATTAGTCCAGGTTGACTGGCCATCTTCTGAACATCCGACTTCCTTCCAGACAAAGCCATGGTTGTGGGGGGTCAAGGAAGAAGCAGTTAGGGGAGACCAGTCTGGCAGGAGAGGGCAGTTGGGGGCAAGATCAGGCCTGCAAGGGAGGGCAGTTGGAGGCAACGAGACCGGCAGGGGAGGGCAGTTGGGGGTGATCATGCTGGCAGGCAGAGGTGGTTAGGGATGATCAGGCAGGCAGGCAGAGGGGTTATGGGAAGTCAGGCAGGCAGGCTGGTGAGTGGTTAGAAGCCAGTGGTCCCATATTGGTAGAGGGATGTTCGACTGCCGGTTTAGGCCCAATCCCACGGGGCAGTAGGACATCCTCCAAGAGGTCCTTGATTGGAGAGGGTGCAGGCTGGACTGAAGGAACCCTCCCATGCACAAATTTTGTGTACCAGACCTCTAGTATTGAATAAAATAACTGAATGAAGTAGAGTATAAAGCAAAGACAACATCAGAGTGTTTCACTAACCTACACTTAGGTTTTGTTTCTTGAAACTCTTCTTTCTGTTAAAATGTCTGTATGTACATGGGTTCACAATATAAAAATGTATTTCTTAACAGTTGATCTTAGTTCTAAAAGTTTGAAAGTTACTTCTATACAACCAAATACAGCATTGATCACATAGAAATTTAGCAAGCATCTGGCATTTGGTTGAAATGACTCCCAATTAATGGTAGGAAATTAGGTCCACTGTTAGACAAAATAATTACATCAGTGTTAAAGCAGTGTACTAAAATATTTTATCTTTAATTATGCAACAACTGCAAAGATGAATTTAGGTTACTAATGTAATATGACTCATTTAACATCATTTAAACTTTCTATTATTCTGTGTGTTTTTTAAATTTAATCTCCTCTCTAATGAAAAATCAACTTCAGGTTGTATATTTCACAAGAACAGAAAGACTAATAGGCTTGTGTTATTTTTTTAAGCCACTAAGTAAGAAAGGGATTTAAAGTTGACCTAATATGTTTTAGTTTAATGAGTTTTAGACTTTGGGGCTTTATTACACTTTACTACAAACATCTGAATTTTATAACTAAGACTTCTCTCTATGGAATTTTCTGTAATCTATGAATAAGAACAAAGGTTTTGAGCTATTAGGGTTGGAATAGAAAGTGCCCAATTTCAGAAATAAGTCACCACTGAAGGCTGAATTAAATGAAATCAGTTGATAATGAACTCCATATCAGGCACATGTTTCATTGGTTTATATTTCAGCAATAACCTTTGAATGAAGCAGGAAAATGGCAAAAGAATACAGACAGGTCTTTATCTATAATAATAAAAGCATAATACGCTAATTAGACTGGACAGCTGAATGACCTTCCGGACGTCCTTCTGGACGACCTTCTTGACTAAGCCGGGGCTGTGAGGGCCGAGGCAAGCTTCCGTGGCTACAAGGGCTGAGCCCCTTGCATGAATTTTGTGCATTGGGCCTCTAGATAACTAATATTTAATGATTTGGTCAAATATAGAATGCTGTGAATCAGTGGCAAAGTTCTCTGAAATACCATCAGTGAATGAATGATAACCACTGCAAAAATCTGTCACATTTTTCTACTCAATGCCTCAGCAATTTTTAAGTGATAGCATTTACAGTAATTGTATTGCCTAATGTCAAGATTTGTATACAGACAGGCAAAATAGGGGTTTGTTTATATGTTTCTGTTCTGTTTTGTTTTGCTTTACATAGTAAATAGGAAAGTCAAGGCTACACAGAATAAATACAAATATTGCAAATACAGCAGAGAGGAATTTTTTGAGAGCAACAATAACTTGTAAAATAATAAGGGCTTTAAGGTGTACCAAGTCAGAGCTGAGAGGAAGTGAGACTTAGCAGGGCCAGCGAGGGCATCCACAGCCAGCACGGAGGTTTTAGATAACTAGGCATGACCAAACACGAGGAAGAAAAAGCCTGCACGAATCACAGATCATATTTCACTTGGGAATCTGAAACCTTTGCATTTTAAAGCTGGAAGGGACTTCGTTCAACACTCTCATTTCACAGGAGAGGAAATTGAATCATGTTCTGCTAAGTTATATGGGATGTATTCCATGTTGGTAAAAATTGCAAGCAGCTTTTCAGGACTGGGATTACACACTAAATAAAATATACATCGGTCTCCCTCCCACAGACCTCTTTCCGCTGTTTATCCTGCAGACTCTTTATCTTTCTCTCCCTCTCGCTTTATTTTATTTTATTTTATTCACTAATACACTAAGTACCTTTAAATTTCAAGTACGGTGCTGGGCATTGGAAATATGTGATCCTCACCTTGAGGAACTTCAAGATCTAATGGCTGAGAAAGATGATACAAGGCTGTTACATGGACAATGTGACATTTAAGCCGAATCATAAAGCATTGGGAGGAGTTAATAGCATTTTTGTAAGCAATATGCAATGAAATAGTGTTTTGTTTATATTAACATGTATATGTACAGAGATGGGGGAAAGGAGAGATACAGTTATGTAGGTAGTGATTTAATGACAATATTCTGAATAAAGTTTATCCTATTAAATAGATTTGTTTTTGTATCTGTATTTACTCCCCAAGTGATCTCACCCTACTTCATGATTGTAAGTACTATGTATTTGCTGATGACACCCTAATTTATACCCTCCGCCTTACTTCTTTCTTGAACTTCAGACTTATGTGTATCCAGCTGCTTACTCAGAATCTCCAGTTAGAAGTCTAACAAGCATTTTTTAATATAACATATGCAAGGATTACCTTCCAGTGGTTCTCAACCTTGGCTGCACATTAGAATCATCTGGGAATGTTTTTTAAATCCTGATTTCTGGGCCTCATCCTCCGGAAATTCTGTTTCTTTGTTATGGGGTGGGGCCACAACATTAGTAACAAAGAAACAGAATTTCTGGAGGATGAGGCCCAGAAATCAGGATTTTAAAAAGATTCCCAGGTGATTCTAATGTGCAGCCAAGGTTGAGAACCACTGTTCTAAGCTGTTACTTACTGAAAATTCCCCATATCTAGTTGCTCAGGTAAAAACCTTGGAGTCAGCCTAAACTTCTTTCTCCTTCAACTCAGGTCTTCTAACTATACTTTCTTAAGTAATCCCACTTGATTTTTTCCATCTCTGCTGCAACTGTCAAAGTCCAACCCACCTGAATATTATAATAGCTTCCTAATAGGTTTCATTGCATCCATTCTTGTTCCTTCCCATCTATTCTCATTATAGCAGTCAGATAGATCCCATTAAAAAAATGAGTTTCCACATCATTCCTTTGTTTAGAATGTTGGAAAAACCCCTGGTATTATCTAGAGTAAAAGCCACAGTTCTTACTGTAACCAAAAGGCCCTCCATGATCTGACCATTTGTCATTTCTCTGTTCTAATCACCAACTCCTCACTCCTGTCTCACTCAGCTCTACCCATGTGGCCCTCACTTTTTCTCTAACAGAGCAGGTACCTCATACCACAGGATCTTTGCACTTGACATTGTCTCTACTGGGGATACTCTGCTCCAGATATCAACAGAACTCACTATCTTGCTTCCTTCAAGTCTCAATTCAAATATCACCTTCTCAATAGGCTTTCACTTTCCATCTAACCTTAAATATATTTTATATGTATATCCCTTTTTTTTTTTGCTTTGGGGGTTTCTCTTCGGTGGAGGGTGAGGTAATTGTTGTTGATGTTGCTACCATTCATTAGAATGTAAGATCTATGGAGACAATGTCCCTCACCATTAATAATCAGTTCATGCAAGTTAGCATGCAGTTCTTACACTTTTCTGTACCTCAACCCTAATCTTTAAAAAAAAAATCAGTGGGCATTGTGAATCTCACATTTTATGTAAATCTAACATTTTATGACAAAGGAAAGCAATAAGAAATCATTAATATTTGATGTAAAGAAGTCAGAAATAACTCAGAGGAAGCAAAAAGTAGAAAAGCAAGTGATGAGGAAGATTGATCCAAATGAGTGAGCAATTATTAAGGAATCTTTCTTGAGCAAGAGAGTCAGCATTGTAGGGGGCATTAGTTGAACTAAGGAATCAGGACTGATTAAGAACAGCTGGTAGAAGGAGGAGCCGAGTACATAATCACCCTATGTGAATTCAGTATAATTGACTCAGATTATCCCAGTAGCCGCAGCTACTTTCTAGCTCCAAAAGGCACTTTTAGAAATAGAATTAACTCTTTCTGTTATTAATTTCTTTGATGTCCTACATAATTATCTTGAAGTAGCTCACAGATGTGTCTTTGCTAGAAAATACCCAGATTCATTATGAAATACTACAAGAAATAGTACAACTCAAAACAACTTGGAAACAAAATGCAGACATTTCATTTTCTCCTTTTTGCCCCAAGAAAATGCCAGAAGTTCAAATGTATAAGTCTAAGAAATTCCATTACCATGTTGTATATTGTATTACACTTTGTTTCCAACAACTGTAAATTATTTTCAGTGTGAATTTCTCATTCCTACCAGACCTCTAGAGGGAATAAGTAACTTTTTTTCCTCATTGCTACTGTACTTAAAACATCACTGAGACCCGGGAAAAATCAGAATTTAACTTGTGAGGATTATGTGGATTAGTTCCTCTGCATAGCATACATACACATTTGCTCTCAGAAAAAGAAATGCACAGTGTGAATACCCAAAGGGGATTTCTATAAGATCTTTGCCATTTAGAATATATCAGCAAAAATATAATTTGAGCTTATAATATTAAATAATAATTTGAGATTATAATAATTTGAGATTTAAATAATATTAAATAAAATTTAAAGCACATCTATATTTACAAATATATGAGAAAAGAGACCACACACACACACACACACACACACATTTTTTTCAGCATAGAAAAATTTATTCATAATGGAATAATAACTCCAATTAATTGGGGGGAAAGATATAATATAAAAAAAATAAAGTGTTTTAGAAATGAAAAAAAGGGGGGACTCATTTTATTTAACATATTTATTTCAAATTTAGACCTATCTTTTACATAAATTATTTTATACTAGCTATAATCATTTGAAATGTTACAGAACAGGATGATAAAATATGCTGTGACTTGAAAAAAAAAACACACAGATCTTACTAGTTTCCTGTAATGAGCTAATTACTTGAGTTGGAACATGTCAGCTGCTGTACTTCTCCAAGAAATTCATGCTTATTTCATAGGATTTACAATTCTGAATTGTGAGGCTACAACTCATGTCTTCACATTTTCTTATATTTTGTTGTCATGTTTCAGCACCTTATCTAATATTTGTGTATTTAGGCCATTGAACCAGCATTGTTGGGTCATGATAAATAGAGTTTAATTGGTGCCAAGCTAAGAGTATTTTAGCCAAGTGCTTCTCAAAAGACTCTGAATACAAATTGCCTGGAGAGCTTGTTAAAATGCAAATGATGAGATAGGCCTCTGAAGTGAAGCCTGAGATTCTGCATTTCTAAGCTCACTCAGGTACATCATGTTGACACTATGGACCCATTGCCATACTATATAGCAAGTCTTTCCAACTTAGTTGCTGTTGACCTTTGTTATCATTAAAAATGTTGAGTTAAATACACAAAATTACATATTACCTCACTTTAAGACAATTCTCTGAAATTTATGTTAGAAGTAGAGTTAACATGTATAGATGAGAGAGTGATGAACAAAAAAAAAACCTTTGCTGTTCAGTAATTCTACCTTTAGATACCTTATTGCTTTTCTTCTTTGAAGCTAGAGAACAGCTTAACAAGAATGAACTCGTAACAGGAAGTGACATTAATGAAAATAAGCATAAAGCCCCCACATTACAGATTATTAGCTTGATCTTTTGATGTCAGTCTCTATTACCTTTGTAAAATTTCAGTGTCAAACAAAGTTTAATTCTAAACTTTGATGATGATTGCGTAATATGATGTCAATGTGGAAATTTTAGAATAAAATTTCAGATCTATACTTACCAAATATTTTTAAGATTGAATCTATTAATGTTTTGGTTCAGGTTACCATATGCATTCCTTGGGTCTATTATATATGTAAGCCTTGGAACTCTAAAATGTCATATTCAATTGTATTAACTTGTAGATTTGTACAAAATTCATGACATGTACGAACTGTACAGGTATTCAATAGTTTAGCATATTTTGCATCCTTCCCATGGTAACATATCCTATATAATAAAAGCATAGTATGCAAATTGTCCCCTCAATCAGGAGTTCTTCTAGGAGTTCAACCAGGGGGTAGGGACAGCCAGGAGAACGGAGGGAGGCCCTGGCCAGTGGCAGGCAGCTGGGGGAAAGGAGGGAGTACCCAGCCAGCAGCCACAAGCTGCTAGGGACCCTACCAGTGCTCAGATTTCATGCACTGGGCCTCTAGTAAAACATAAGTGATTGCGTATTTTCCTAAAATAATATTTCCCTGTATTGGTATTGGCTAATGGATCAGATAATGTATCACCCAAATGACAGGGTCAGCAATGGTATTAATATTGCTGCAGATACTAAAGAAACCCAGGGAGTGTTATATATACACTCAGAAAAATATGGATTATGGAGCAGAACAGAAAGCAAATTATGTGAACTCACATACTGATTGTAATTGCTGGCCTTTCAACAAATCCTTCATCATCTTCATATTTAGGAAAGTACAAACATAGCAAAGACAAACTTCCATGCAAATCGGTCTTCTTTCTTCCCGGTCCTCAATTTATTTTTTTACTTTGCACTTGAAAACCTACACAAAGCAATATTCTGATCCAATGTGCTAAGATCTTTTGAACATGAAATTGTAACAAAACGCAGGAACACACAATGCCACCTGGGATCCAGACCACCATCACTTTAAATTAAATGATGCCTGGAAACCAAAGACATTGTCTACAGTCTGTCAAAGTACTTTCTTATGAAGACTTCCTGCATGCATTGCTAGGAAAGGAGATATGCAGAATCGCTCCAACTACTTGCCACAGATGAGCAAATCTCTGACCTCAGATCACAGACCTGAGGCACCAAAGGTGACCTTTTCCAGCTGGAAGGAGAGTGGAGCTATGTGGGAGAATACGCTAAATATAAAAGAAACAAATGCCATGTGGGTTTTTATTTTTCAAGCAGAAATGATGGAGGTAAGTTATTAATTATTATTAATAGAATAACAACAGAAAATATCCTAATCTGAACCAAGGAACTGAATGAAAGATAAAAAACACGTTAAATAATTTTTCCTAAGGTTATTTTAAAAATGGTGTTTTTTTTAAGCATCGCAAAATTACACATTCAGATAATATATAGTCATTTTGTAGCCATATATGTATATGTACATTATTTAAAATATACAGAATGATATAAATCATGTACATACATTTTAGAGTTTATTGTCACTAAAAAAAAAAAAGCTCACTTCAGATTATAGAAGCATTAGCATTACACTATTGGAGAATTAGTCAAACTTTATACTATGTTCATGAAAACAGATTCATTCTCACCACTCACTATGATCTGTTTTGGATTTTGACATTTTCTATATTCCTGTTACAAAAGCTCGTCAAGATGTGCCAGAAAATCCGACACTTCACTGGCAGAAAAAAAAACCAAAAAACAACCAGAACTTAATATTTAATGTTCTTTCGTCTAATCTAACCATTTTTTGCAAGATAAAAATTATTAGCCTTAGATGCAGCAAGGATCAATACAAAGCTCAGTATTTGTTTAAGACAAAAGTTTGTTTTAAAGTTGAATTAACAATATTTTATGCTGAGCTGAGTTGAATGTAGAGAATCTCTTTGTGCTGCATGTTCCTTAATTTTAATTGCCCAATTAGCTAGGGCTGCTTTCTTCATGCTTAACAGGAGCAAGCCAGATCACTTTAGTAAGCAGCACAAGGGTTCGTCTGGCAGTTTATTCATGTATAACTAGAAAGCAAATTACCTTGGATCCTTTATAAGCAATATGGTAGGAGAACCAATACCTAAAAATCTAAAAGAAATGATAACAAAAAATTGATGTTAAGAGTGCATCACTACTTTACTCATTTTTTTCCTCAAAGAATATTACAAAAGGATACAATTCATCATTAACAGGCACTTTGATTAGAAAAGAGAAACTATTCCATAAAAAGCATCTCTGTGAAAATGACTACCTCCGATGGAAAATAGAGTGAACATATATAAATGTTTTTAAACATTATAAATATCTGAATTCATATACTTCATAGTAACTGAAACTTTTCCACCTGACCCTGAAGGCAGTAGAGAACCTGAGCCTTCCCGGCCTGCCTCAACTGAAGGGACTTTCACGCACTGCACAGAGGGACTCATGCCTTGCCGTGTACACAGTTAGTGCAGCACTGAAAAATATTTGGATGTTTTAAGAAATCATGCTACATCATTTTTGACAACAATTTTTATTAAAGAGAGTAGAGTTCCACCTAAAGATCTTTGCCCTGTGGGGCTACAGTGAAAACCTTTCCATCAGATTTTGCAATATTCTTAAATTCTATTTGCACCCCACAAGACTCAAATAGAAAGACAGAAAAATAAAATAAAAGGAACTGTGAACAGATTATATTAAGAACCAGAAAGGCTATATATTTTTTCTAACTTGAACTTCATTATAACAAATCACAAGCATTAAAGCAGAGTAGGTATTGAGTGTAAATTTGTTCAATGGCTAAGTGGATACTCTTTTTATTACCCCGGTTTAAAAGTTAAGGCAGAAATAAGAAAGAGCTAAAGCAATTAAGCTTTTTGCATTTAATGTGCTGCTTCAGATCATAAAAACATGGGCAATTCCTACACTACCAACACCAAATGCAAAGAAGAGTATCAGGGAAAGAAAAGTTCATACAACATATATGAATATATGAATGATTTCAAAGCTTGACATGTGGAAGAAAAATATGATAAGAAAATGAAAGGTGGCAAATGAAAAGAAGATTGCAGAAGACGTTTAGACAAATAATAAGACATTTTTCAAGCAACGAAGTAACAAAAGGTCAGTGACAGAGAGAGTGGAGTTTCTTATAGATGGCTAGAGCAATTTGCTGACTGAAAAGACAGGCATTGCTAAAACAAAAATCAAATGAGTTCATTGCCTTTCCATTCTCACAGAGGACTTGCGGAACAGAATCAGAAATAGACATAACTCTCAGGGGAATAAGAAAAAAAAATCCAAAGAAGGACTGCACTGTGCTGAAACAGGTGCCTAAAAATAGAATCCATTTTTTTTTAACAAGAACTAAAAATTGCTTATATCCTTAACTAATGTAGTATTTTATAGTTTTTAGATGGAATTCTATAAGGAGTTTTTGAAGCAAAAGTGTAGCAGAATTTCACCAGCCCCTTTTTCCAGTTATGTGAGGTGACTAAAATTGGGACAGTCAGGGGACAAATGGGCTCCATTTGGAATCCACTTCCCAGTAAGAAAAACATTTGAAAAGAATTTTTGCAGGGGTCGCAAAATCTGTTATCAACCACAATGCAGAGAAAGTCATTGGGCGATGGGGCATTTCGCTGAGGTCATGGTAACTTCCCCAATGCAGCACAACTGGCACCAGAAACAACAAGAACAATAAGGAGGGTGGCCTCAATAGAAAAGCCAACACTAGCCCAACTGGCATGGCTCAGTGGTTGAGCATGAACCTATGAACCAGGAAACCACAGTTCAATACTCAGTCAGGGCACATGCCTGAGTTGTGTGCTCAATCCCCATTGTGGGGCGTGCAAATCAATGATTCTCTCTCATCATTGATGTTTCTATCTCTCTCTTCCTCTCCCTTCCTCTCTGAAACCAATAAAAATATATTTAAAAAAGAAAAGCCTACACTAAACAGAAAATTCAATTTAAAAAATATGTGTAACTCACAGCTGCATTTTCACTAAAAGAAGTAATACTAGCATAAACTTATCTTGTTATTTCAGGATTCTAGTTTCCATTGCTTGGCCTTTTGGATCACTAAACTGACAATTTAAATGCACAATTAGTCTTTGATATGAAATACTGAGAAGTGGCTTTATGGCACATCCTGGTGGAGAATGAGAGAGCCAAAAAGAGTTTCATTACTGCTACTATGAACATGTATTCTTTCTGATTGATGTTTCTGACTTATTGGGATAGATTCCTAGAAGTGGGATTACTGGGCCAAAAAATAACAATAGCTAAATTTGGAAACAGCCTAAGGGCCCATCAGCAGATGAGTGGATTAAAAAATGGTGGTACATCTACACAATGGAATACTATGCTGCTGTAAAAAAGAAAGAACTCTTACCATCTGCAACAGCATGGATGGACCTGGAGAGCATTATGCTAAGGAAATAAATCACTTGGAAAAAGATAAATGTCATAGAATCTCACTCATTTGTGGGATATGATGAACAACATAAACTGATGAACAAAAATAGATCCAGAGACATAAAAGCATGGAACAGACTGTCAAACCTCAGAGTGAAGGCAGGGTGGAGGGTGGGGCGTGGGAGGATACAGATCGACCAAAGGACTTGTATGCATGCATATAAGCAAAACCAATGGACACAGACAATAGGGGGGTGGGGGCATGTGCTGAGGGATGGGAGTGAGCAGGGAGAGGTCAATGGGGGGAAAAAGGAGACAAATGTAAAACTTTCAACAATAAAGAATTATTTAAAAAAAGAGAATTTCATTACTACTATTTTCTATTTTGACTAGAAGCATAAAATAAGTAATGAGGATGGGGGAAAGCCAACCTTGTAAGAGGCCTATGAAGATACTAATTAAAATATGTGGGATAGACTGTTCCAGCTGTAGAAGAAAGACATACTTTTGAGAAACAAACATGTATAGCAGGAAACAGAAGAATACTTTAGACACTATTAGACAATATCTGATTTGTGCTTTGTGTGTGATGGGTATAGTCATAAAGAGAACCAAAATATTTTCCTTTCAGTCTGTATTGGTGGGATATATACACATGATGGGATAATGGGTTGGTTAATTTTATGTGTTAATAGGCTGGGCCTGGGTGCCTAGATATCAGGTCAAAAAGTATCTTGGATGTTTATGCAAGAGGTTATTAGATGAGGTTAACATTTAAATCAGTGGACTCTGGTGAAGCTAATTACTGTCCATCACATGGGCATGCTGTATCCAATCAGTTGAAGGCCTTAATACAGTGGGGCCTTGACTTACGAGTTTAATTCGTTCCGAGACCGAGCTCGTTAAGGAGCTCGTTAAGGAGCTCGTTAACTCAAATTACTCTGTCAACTCAATGCAAAAAATCAGCCGAGAGACAGCTGGTATCTCAAAAAACTCGTTAGTCGGGACACTCGTAAGTCAAGG
>NW_005364882.1:301685-310863 GCF_000412655.1 Myotis brandtii | reverse complement strand
GGAATCTTTTTAAAATCCTGATTTCTGGGCCTCATCCTCTGGAAATTCTGTTTCTTTGTTACTAATGTTGTGGCCCCACCCCATAACAAAGAAACAGAATTCCCAGGTGATTCTAATGTGCAGCCAAGGTTGAGAACCACTGCCTTAATACAATAAAGACCGACCTCTCCTGAGCAAGAAGAAATTCTGTCACAGGAAGCAGACTGACATTGAACTTTCCCTAAGTCTCTAGGCTACTGGCCTATCCTATCTGATTTTGGACTCACCATGAGTCCACAATCACATGAGCCAATGGCTTATAATGAATCTCTTAATAAGTAGGTTCTGATGATAGGTAGGTAGATAGACAGATAGAGATAGATAAAGATAGATATCCAGGATATCCAGTTAATTCTGCTACTCTGGAAAATCCTTACTAATATAGATTGCAAGATTGGGCAACCAACTTATATTAGAATGAATTTTAAATCCTTTTGGAAAAACCTGGCCTTGTGAACAGTTATGGTCCTGTGCTAAAACAAAATATGAATCATGATGATGGGCCTAAGTAAGTTGCCCCATTAACTCTTTTACTCTGAAACCTATTCTCATTATTATTTGGCCTGGAAATCAGAATTTCTCCAAAATCACAGGCAACTTTAACACCCTGTTGAAGCACTAGCCAAATAAGGCTATAATCGGAAGTGTATCCTATAGAGAAACCAGAATCAGTTTCAAAGTAATAATAATTCAAAGCTAAAAACTAAGAGAGAGATTTCGGACTCCACAGAATAAGGATGCAAAGATAGTACTCTTTTTTCTTTTGATAGTAATCTCCAATCCTAAGCACTGAAGGTAGCTCACTGGTCTACTTTGTCTTAAACTGATACATATTAACTTTTGCTCTTAAAGATGGGGAGGATAGGTGTAGCAGAGCCTTAGGATTCTTCTAGATCAGGAGCGAGGAACCTTTTTCCTGCCAAGGGCCATTTGGATATTTATAATGTCATTCATTTAATATAATTCACTTAATATAAATTTATGTTGTATGAAAAAAAGCTCCTAGATTTATTGAATTTCAAGTCCTGCCTGCAGTTGCCTTGGCAGAGCCAAACCAAACCCACCCCTGTTCTAGAACAATGGTTTTGAAATAGGAGCGTGGAGCAGATTTACTCAGGGAGCTTTAATTTAGGAGGTTTTAGTGAGGTCCAAGCTGGCATATTAAATATATATATATATCCAGCCAACCAGTCTGGTTCAGTGGTTGAGCATCGACCCAGATTCCTGGTCAGGGCACATGCCCAGGTTGCAGTCACTATCCCCAATAGGGGGCTTGCAGAAGATAGCTGACTCATGCTGTTCCTCTCTCACTGATGTTTCTATCTTTCTATCCCTCTCCCTTCCTCTCCCTCTAAAAATCAATAAAAACATATTTTTTAAAAAAGCATTAATACCTTTGTCATAGGTTTTGGTGGTAGTATTTTCTTTACAATGCAGAAAAACATTTTATAAAAATGGATTAATAATTTAAGGAAATAAAAACAGATTAAAAAGAGAAAAATGCACAAATTAGAACACATATAAGAAATGTATTGTCATATTAGACTAAAAGATAAGTCTTAAGTCTTAGCCATAAAATTTTTTTAAAAAGAGGCATAAGCTATGTGCTTCAATCACAAAATGGAGAAAAGCTAAGTATTAACCATAAGATCCACAGTGCAATAATATTCTGAGCTAAAAAAAAGTTTTTGAGCTACACTATGAAATTTAGACATTTACTTATTATAGTAGCTGACATTACTCTAAAAAAAAACTAGAAAATTGTAAATAAACACTAAAGGAAATCAAGTTAGTAATGACTGTACATGACACTGTATTTTCTTTGTTTTTAAGCTACAATAAAGAAATAAAATTCTGGTTATAAAATAAAGTTGACTAAAGAAATAAAAAGCTAAGTAAAATACTAAAAATTATTATAATTAATATTTTGCATAATGTTAAATATTTTAATAATATTTTGCATGTATAAGTTATGGCCAAGTTATGTGCATTAGTAAATAATTACCTTAAAAACATTTTAATAATAAAATAAAAACAGATGTATAATAAAGTTTTCACTTAATTACAACTTAAGAAAAAATAAGGCAAATTTAAGAACAGGAGGTGAAATAACCATAATGATAAATGTGGAGATTAATTATACAATTAAAATATGTCATAGAATAACAATTTTTATATGAAAACTAGAGGCCTGGTGCACGAAATCCATGCATGGTGGGAGGGTGTCACTCAGCCCAGCCTGCACCCTCTCCAATCTGGGACCCCTCAAGGGATGTCTTACTGCTCCTTTAGGCCCGATCCTGGTAGGATCAGGCCATAACAGGCAGTTGGACATCCATCTCACAATCCAGGACTGCTGGCTCCCAACCACTCACCTCCCTGCCTGTCTGATTGCTCCTAATCACTTCCCTGCCAACCTGATCAACACCTAACTGCTTCCCTGATGGCCTCATTGCCCCAACTACCCTCCCCTGGTGGCCTAGTCAATCCCAACTGCCCTCCCTGCAGGCCTGGTTCCTCCCAACTGCCCTCCCCTGCAGGCCTGGGTCTTCCCCAGCTTCCCTCCTCTGCTGGCCTGGTAACCCCTAACTGCCCTCCCCTGCAGGCCTTATGGCCCCCCACTGCCCTCCCCTGCTGGCCATCTTGTGTCATCCACATGGGGGTGGCCATCTTGTGTGTTGGAGTGATGGTCAATTTGCATATTACCTCTTTATTATATAGGATAGTAAAAGTTATACTGTAGTTAGATATGAGAGACAGAAATGTACACCAAAAAATGGAGATATAGCTCAGAGGTAGAGTATTTGACTGCAGAAATGTATGCAAAAATAAAAAAATAAGAAAAACTTTATAAAAAATATACTACTTGAACAAATTTATGCTAACAAATTTAAAAAATTTAACTAAAATTATCTTATATTAAATAATGAATTTAGAAATTTATTTTAAAAATGCTATAAAACCAAAACTGATTATTACTCATGAAAGATATCCAAAAGCTTTAAAATAAAAGAATCAGAATATTCTGGTTTCATTAGTTTTATATAAATTTTCATAAATATGGTAATTTTTACACTATTTAAACTTCTTTTAAAAAGGAAAAGTTGTAAAGTTTCCAATAAATTTTATAAGGCTACGATGCATGCAAAAATCATGTGAAAGAAAACAGACTAATCTCATTTATTTTAAGTAACCTTTTAAGCTCCTTCTCCTTATAATTTATAATTTATATAAATATTCTAAATAAGCTATAAGCAAATCAGCCAAAAAAATACAAGCTATAATCACAGAATTTATTTCCAGAGTTTAACTTTATTTAAAAAATATTACTATAATTAACCATGCTAGTGGGTCAAAGGTAGAAAAACCATATGGTCTACTGAAATACCAAAAGTGTATTTGAAAATTTCAAGATCCATAATTTAAAACTACAACAAAAAAGAGTAGAAAATTGCATGTTGTTACTTAAAAGGGAAAAAAAAAAAGTAACAAAAAAGGGAGAGGCCGAGAAGGAAGCATTTCAGTTCAGTGAGAATGCTCACTTAATTGAGCGTTCATTACCTTTGACTGGCAACACCCTCTAGTCAATGGCCCTTCCTAAAGCCATTTGTCTACAGATGATGCCAGGGCCCAGATTCATCTACAAATAGTTTCTGTTTTTCATGAACCTCTTTCTAATTTCCTTTAGTAGAAGATTAAAGCAGAAATAGACACATAGGTATATAAATAATTGCTATTAGCAAGGGAGAAACAAACTCTGGGAAAATATCCGTAGCATATTTTCAAATCTTTAATTTATAATAATAACTATATGTTATGTTTATAAAAACTACAAAATCCAAAAATAGATAATTGGCAAGAGAGACAATAGCTGATATGTATTTGAACACCTGTTTAAAACAAGCAAGTAAGAACAATGAGAGATCACTTTTGCCAAGTTATATTGGTAACTACATATTTAAATGTCATTTAACTTGAAAAGTGGCAGTGAATTAGGCACTCTAACGCAATCGAGCAGTGTGCAGCCCTGGCTGGGTGGCTCAATTAGTTGGACATCGTCCTGTACACCAAAAGGTTTCAGGTTAGATTTCTGGTCAGGGCACATGCCCAGTTGGAGTTCTATCCCCACTTGGGGTGCTTGCAGGAGGCAACTGAGCTATGTTTCTCTCTTACATCAATGTTTTTCTCTCTCCCTCTCTCTGCCTTTCTCTCTTAAATTAATAAAAACATATTTTTTAAAAAGTTGTGTAAATCCAGCCTTTATAAAGAGGAAATAGACAGTATAAAAAAGGATAGCACATCTTGACATAATTATTTACTTATTTTTAAATTTGACTTAAGAAAAAATTTACAGCCCTAGATGGCATGGCTCAGTTGGTTAGAGCATCATTGTCCTGTAAACCTAAAAGTGGTAGGTTCAATTCCTGGTCAGGACACATACTCAGGTTTCCAGTTGGATCCCTGGTCAGTCAGGGTGCATATAGAAGGCAACAGGTTGATGTTTCTCTCTCACATTGATGTTTCTCTCGCTCCTTCTCTTCCTCTCTTCTCTCTCTGAAGTCAGTATGAACATATCCTTGGTAAGGGTTAAAAAAAAAGAAAATGTTCACAAAATATATTTATCACAGTTATATTTAAATGACCAAAATTTTGAAATTAAACCTCAATTATGGTCAAATAGTTAAATGATAGAAATGTAGTGTAATTATGTAAGTGGGTTAGTGTAAACACATTAAAATTATAATTTGAAATATTTTTAATGAACAAAGGAAAAGCTCATGATAAAATGTCAAATAAAAGGGCACAATACACAAATATTTATTAATATGATAGATACTTCAAATATACACACACAGAGGGATAAACATGACTGAAAAAAGACATCGATGTTAAAAATTTAACAATGACTAATTCTGCTTATTTGAGATGATTTAATCTTTATATTATAGGTACTTCAAATTGTCTAAAATAACCTTGCAATTTTCTTTATAATCAGAAAAAAGTGGTTTAAAGTTGATTTACTAAGTACATAACCTTTGGGTCAGTAATTTCTCCTTTGAGATTTTACTCTAATGAAATATCCTTAAGAAAGATTAACTATATATGCAAAAACATATTCATTAAAATATCACTTGAAAAAAGAAAAGATGTAATTAATTTTAAGTTCTTGACCATAGACTTGCCAGCATATTATATCATGGACAAAAATATAATCCACAGTATATTATGGTCAAAGATGGGTTTGTAGATGTGTAGAAGTTTTGATGGCTTATATTAAATTCAATAGCAAACAACATCTATGTAGATGTTGAAGCTTCTTTATCCCAGCTGTAATGACTCCATTTGAACAATTGTATAAGGCAAAGTTTTCCTCCGCACTGTAACATCTTTTTGGCTCAGAACATTTTAAATGTGTCACTAACATTTAGAAGAAGCATTGCTAAGAGATGCGGAGGAAGTGAAAACTGGACCCTTGCCCAAGACTTGCACTCATCCATAGATAAAACAGGAACTAAAATTATTTACTTATTCTATCCTTCATCATATGCTAATCAAAAAAACTGCAGTAAGTTTGATAACAAAGAAAAATGTTCCGCCCTGTGGAAATATCCAAAATTATGAAAAAGAAGCAGGTAAGAATGCCACAAACTTAGGCCTGAGACTGGGAGTAGGGGAGTGACTAGGGATAGCTTTCTCTTCAGCTGAGCTCAGTAGATCTTTCAAATTCCATGATTAGAGTGAGCTTTTAAGCCTCCACTCCTTATAATTTTTAGTCATTAATTAAATAAAAATTCACTCTGAAGAAAAATGAAGAATAGAAATATTTTATATTCCTGAAGACACTGCAAAATCCTAGCCTCAGTTTCTTTATCCCTAGAATAGAACAACAGTACTACTCACGGTTTTTGTTTTCTGGGAGTTAAAAGTCATACAGGGCATGAAATCCAACACTGTGTCTGGCACATAGTAGTTCTGACAAACATTTTATTGCTGTTAATCTATTGCACATATACTGTCACAGTCAGAGCCAGCTTCAACAGCATGCTATCTGTGCGGTTATGCAGGGAACCACAGTCGGAAGAATTTTTATGCTGGAATGCTTTGCTGTCACCAACTTGAAATTCTTAATAATTTGGTAACAAGGAGTTTCAAAATTTATTTTGCATTTTGTCTTAGCAATCAGAATAAGAAATCACTTGACTTTAATCAATGCGATTAGATTATTTTGACTTGTTGCAGCACTATTTTATGGACTCTCACTCTTAAGTAATCCAGGGCAAGTATCTACAGTTAATGAAATTTATGGCAGCCACTTTTTACCGAATCTCTGTAGGATAAGGATATGTCTTATGGATTCAGTCTGGTTTCAAAGGAGCAAAGTCTTCATTGGACCATAATGATTTGGAATCATCCTGAAGATTTATGGTAATTTTGGAAAATGACAATTTACAATTTATTTAATGGATTGATGTCTCTTGAAAGAACTTTGTAACCCACACAGCGCTGTGCTAAAAGTACTTTATTTAATTAATTAGTGAAGACGTGAGGAAGGTTTATGCTATTTCTTAGGGCAAAATAGAACATTTGAGTATTCACCATTACAGGAAGTCACATTTGTGCAAACTTCTGCAAAGTCATACATTGGAATCTAATTAGTAATAGAATAATTATTCATCTACTTTTATCACTTAAAAACGTCTACTGTTCTGTGTGTGTTTTTAAAAACCCACTTTGTACAAAGCAGACTTCAATAAAG
The DNA here is from genome assembly GCF_000412655.1 of Myotis brandtii. Lineage (NCBI taxonomy): Eukaryota > Metazoa > Chordata > Mammalia > Chiroptera > Vespertilionidae > Myotis > Myotis brandtii. The sequence goes on along the minus strand of NW_005364882.1, from coordinate 304,067 downwards.
GGTAGAACTTCTTATCCGCCTCATTTAAATTGTAAAGGATCAGGATCAGATTTTTCAATTGAGTCTGACAAGAAATTGATAGCAAGTAAAGAAGAGTGCTTAGTTCTGTTCGAAATCCATAGTAAATGACTTTAGGAGCCTCTTTCTAGGTCAGCATTCTGAAAACTGTTGTTCAAAGTACAAGTTACAATGTGTTGCTAACATTATGATGTTAAGTGGTATTAATTTGAGAATCTTTCTAATATATTCCATACTCCAGAGTTGTGATTGCTATCCATATTCCACAATGTTTTTTAAATTCCTCATTGTATAGAAATTGTAAACAAGATGTGATGACATTTGAACAAATAACCTGAGTGATAATAATTCCACTGGCAATTCCCAGAAATAATGTTATGTACATTAACAGTTATTCTCTAGTGCTCTTATAAAAGATGTCATTCCTTTAAAAGCAAAAAATAATAAATTGATAAAAATACATGTATTGCAGCATATTTTTTTTCTTTTTGCTAGCCTGTCTCAGACAAGTAGCAGGATTGTTAAAACATTGATAAAGTGACCTTCATCCATGTCTACAGTAGCAATCTGAATAGGTGAACCACGGTGATAAAATGAGGTCCAAGGGGAGGATGAGAATAGAATACTACTTGTTTAAATTTACCTTTATCACTTATTGCTGGAATTATTGCAATTATCTTCTAACTAGAGGCCCAGCACATGAAATTCATGGGTGGGTATGGTCCCTGCGATCAGGGCCATCTTCCCCAGCTGCCCACAGCGCCATCCACCCTTGGTTCTGCCTTTGCCATCCGGTGATCGGTGCCTGATGGCCGGGGGAAGGGACTGAGAGGTAGGCTGTTCCCGCCTGCTCATCAGCCCTGCCCCTGCCTTCTGTGTGTGGGGCGACCGGTAGGGCGAAGACCTTGGCCTGCTGCCTCCTGCATCCCCCGCCACCCACCCCTGGATTCCCATTCGCCATCAGGTGATCAGAGCTTGCTGGCCAGTGAAAGGGACTGAAAGGTGGTCAGTGTGCTTCATAGTGACTGGTCCAGCAGTCATTCTGGTCGTTCTGCTGTTAGGGTCAATTTGCATATTACCCTTTTATTATATAGAATAGAGGCCTGGTGCACAGGTGGGGGTCACCTGGCCTGCCCTGATGGGGGCCCCCAATAGGAGTGGGGGTCCCCGCTGGGAGGTAGGGCTGGCTAGGGAGAGAGGCCATGGTCAGTTTGCAGGCTGGCCATGCCCCCAGTCAGGATGGGGGTCCCCGCTGGGTGGTGGGGCCAGCCAGAGTGAGAGGCCACAGTCATTCTGGTGTCTGGTCATTCTGCTATTTCAGTCACTGGGCTTATATTATATAGGATTGGTTTTCATTTTTGAAAATTTACTCCTCCTACTTAGAAGAATTCAATGACTGCTCAGATCTTTTAGGTAAAACATTCTAACTTCTTAGGTTGACTTCCACACAAGGAAGGCCCTTTATTATTATGCAACCACTTACCTCTTCAAGTTTATCAGCACAAGCAGTGTCACCTTCCATGAACTTTAAATTTCCTACAGAGACCATACATTCCCATACTATTGTGGTTTCATATATTCTGTTAGCTTTTCTTGGAATTGCCTTTTCCTTACTCCATATTTCATCTGCCTTTGTTCTGTAAGACCACCTTCCATAGTGCTTCATTTCCTAGTCACCTCCAGTTTGTCTTATGTGCTCCTTTTCTACACTTAATTGGAGTGGTGCCTATCTAGTGAAATTTGGGTGTTTGGGGGAATATTAGAACTATCTGTATTTATCTGTTACTACATGCTTAATTATCCTAAAACATAAAGGCTTAAGACAACAAGCATTTATTTATTTCAATTTCTGTGGATCAGAAATTCAGGAACAGCATAGCCAAGTGATTCAGGCTCCAGGTCTCTCATGGGCTGTTATCAAGATGTGGGTATGTGCTGTAATTATCTGCAGGTTTGACTTGAGCAAGAGGATACTCTTCCAAGGTGATTCACTCAATGTCTTTTGAAGGAGGCCTCATTTGTGGCTACAGGCAGAAGGCCCTAGTTTCTTGCCACATGGCCGTCCCCATAATGAAAAATTGAGTGTTTATTATTATTATTATTATTACTAGAGGCCCGGTGCACAAAAATTTGTGCACTCGGGGGGCGGGGGGAGCGGGGTCCCCCAGCCCGGCCTGTGCCCTCTCGCAGTCTGGGACCCCTCGGGAGATAACGACCTGCTGGCTTAGGCCTGCTCCTGGGTGGCAGAGGGCAGGCCCAATCCCTAAGTGCAGCCCCTGGTCAGGCTCAGAGCAGGGCCGATTGGGGAGTTGGGGCGCCGCCCCGTCATGCACAGAGCAGGGCAGATCGGGAGGGTGCGATGCC
>NW_005364882.1:280606-301030 GCF_000412655.1 Myotis brandtii | reverse complement strand
CCTCGCTGCTGAAAACATAGATACAATGTTGCGGTCCAAGCCCGGCTGAATGGAAGCCCTTTTCTGGGGTTTTGTTTAGCTTCTTATTTGCAACATAGTATATAGTTGCTTAGAGTTGCAGTTGAGAGGCCGGCAACTGAGGCGATGAACATTGGAGTTTGCAGCAAGCAAGCCTCCCTGCTCACTTCAGTGCCTGGCTGCTGGCCGCCATCTTGGCTGACAGTTAATTTGCATATACTCACTGATTAGCCAATGAAAAGGGTAGCAGTCGTACGCCAATTACCATGTTTCTCTTTTATTAGTGTAGATTATTATTATTATAAGGCAGTGGCTTCTCCAGGAGCAAATAAACTAAGAGTGAAACACAAATTGGGGTGTTTTTCATGACCTACCCTTGGAAGTCACACTCCATCATTTCTTCAGTATCAGATTGTTTACACAGGTGATTCTTACCCATTGTGAGAGAGGACTACACAAGGGCATGGATACCAAAATTAAGGATCATTGTGGGTTATCTTGGAGGCTATGAAATTGAAAAGCTTTAATGTTACAGCATATTGTGTTAATCATTTCATAACTAGAGGCCCAATGCATGAAGATTTGTGCAAGAATAGGCCTTCCTTCCCCTGGCTGCCAGCACCAGTTTCCCTCTGGCACCCAGGACCCGGGCCTTTGCTCTGGCTGCCACCTCCTGCCTGCACTCTGGGGCCGGGAGCCCCCTCCCACCTTCGCTTCGAGCTGTCTGCCACTATCTTTGTCGCATTAATTTGCATATTCCCTCTTTATTGGCTGTGGGCAACACCATCTTTGTTGCAAAGTGATGGCCAATTTGCATATTCCGTCTCTATTAGATAGGATGCCTTAGATCCTCTCGATTATCCTATTTTAATTGTGGATGAGAATTTCCCTGAAAAATGTTATCTTCAAGTAGATACCAATTTAAAATCAAGGGGAGTAATTTTAAACATTATTAGATATTTACATATATTTCATTTTTACAATACTATTTTTAATATGTGAGTAAAAGGAAATCTAAATTCCATGAAAAACAAAATAGTAAGAGGACAACATTTTCTTTGAAGTAGCTGTGTGGCCTTGGATCATCTATGGAACTTCATTGTTGCTTCAGCTTTCTCAGTAATAATATGATATGGTAAACATTGTATTATACTAGAGGCCCAGTGCACGAAATTTGTGAATGGATAGGCCTTGATCTCCAGCCAGGCCCGAGATCAAGGCCTATATTTCCTGGCTCCTGGCATCTGGCCCCACCCCTCACCACCGATGCCAGTCACTCTCTGAATGCGGGGCGACCAGCAAGGCAATCAGGTCCCCACACGCTCTCACCCACCTTGGCCTGGCGCCACCTGCGTCTGTCACTACCCACTCCTGGTTGCCCGTTCCCCATTGGGCGATTGGGGCCTGTGGGCTGGAGGCAGCTCCCGTGTTGAGTGTCTGCCCCCTGGTGGTCAGCGCGTGTCATAGCGACTGGTCATTCCACTGTCAGGTCAATTTGCATATTATGCTTTTATATATATATATATATAGAAAGAGATTATATTAGACTTATATGAGACTATTGTGAGTGTAAAGAAGATTGCTGATGATAAGCAGCAATAAAAAGTTGTGGCTATAAAAAAGTAAGGTGTCTTTGTTAAATGATTTGCAAATTTTTCTCATAAATGGTATTTACATATTTGTAATTACCTAGCATACATTACATACAAATAATAACTAATATATTCACTATTATAATAATTTCAGGTGATTCTTACCACCCTTTTTTGCTACCAGATTATTTTATTAAGGACCTAGTCAGATTTACAATTCCACATGTAAAAAAAAAAAAAATTTAGCTTGATTTCTGCCCAGTGAAGAAATGAAAATCTAAAATATGTGTTATTGGCTTAAGGGTCTTGGTGCTTGTGACAAGAAAATTGATACTAAATCTGGAAGGAAAGTGATCCAGTTTATGCAATGGTGAAATAATTATTAACGAGTCCTCATCATAACTTGGAAGGAAGATAATCTTGATCTAGGGGAAGAGGTTGAAAAAGAGAATGTCAGTATTGTGTGCTAGATGTAAATAAAGAAAATAAATGATTTCAAGAAAAAATTGAACATTTCCAAGTAGAAAAAAAGTGGAAAATTTTGAAACTTGATGCTTTTAAAAATGTAAATATATCTCACTGACCAAAAGTAAACTATAAGGTTGAAAATTTGTAAAATTCTGCTGAGAGGCAGAGACCAAAACAATGTTTGTCCTTTTACTCATCATAAAAAGTCTCTGAATACCTAACATAATGCATAGTAAATCTTTTTATTTGGAGAAGAATGAAAGCTTACCAGGACACAGAGCCTACCTGCAATTATTTTAAGAGCATGAGAGTGAGAGTTTGCTGGATGGTGAAGGAGAGAACGCAAGAAAATATAGCAAATTTAAGTAGTATATCCACATATAAAACTGAAACTCATAGTCACAGACAACAGTATAGTGATTACCAGAAGAAAGGGGGTGGGGATTTGGGCAGAAAAGGGGGCCAAATATAGGGCAACAGAATATGATTTGACTTTGGGTGGTGGGCACACAATACAATATACAGATCGTGTACCATAAAAATGTTCACTTAAAAACCTATATTATGCTTTAACAAATGTCACCCTATAATTTTTTTTTAAAAAGTATGTACATAAAAAACAGAATGTAGCTGTTGGGACATGAAGCTGACTGGAGTGAAATTGATAAGACAATAATTGTTTAAGAGAGTCATTCTGCCAAAAGAAGCACCAGCCTAAACTAAAAGATGATGACTTCTCAATCTTCTACATGCAGAAAGCAGTTCAGTTCTCAAGGAGGACACGGTCCTTAATACTCAACTGAGTCATGGTCAAGAAACATAAATGAAACTGCAACTAAGGAACTTAGCCTTGACTGCAAATAGAACCTCAGACCCTTTAGTTGTGGGCCGACCCTCTAACTACTGAGAAAACTGGCCAGGGCTTAATTAATACTCTATACAATGATGCCTTTTCTAATAACTTATTGCTCATATATAATGATGCCACTTTCCCTGAGTCATCTTTTCCTCTCCTTTAACTGGTGAAATATGCAGGAGTTTTCTGTAGCTTAACCTCATACTACCTGCGCTCCTTGAGTAACTTTTCTAATGTCATGGCACCAGCTATCAATTGCACTTTGGATGAATATTAAATTCCAGTCTAGATTTCTCTACTGGATTTTAAACTCTTTTAAAAACAAGTAGTAAAGATTTCAAAGCCATTATTACTCCAAATTTAATTGATTGTTTTTATCACCAAAAATATGGCTGTCTTCCCCCAAAGGGTCACTATAGGTCAAAAACAATGGAAATCCCCTAGAATTTTTTTCTGTAAATCTAAATGCTCCCAAGTCATACTAATTTCATGAGTCTGAAAAGGTTAATTTCAGACTACAATATGAAAGACCTTGCATAACTTTCAATAGTTTAGGAACTTTATTCTTATAACAACAGAAACCCTAAGAAAAATAACCACCTTCTGGAGGTGTTATATGCCATGGTACCTGGATCTTCCCTGTGTCCCAGACCTTAGGGGCAAACACATCTTACTTATTAGTTCCATTTTGGGCAGTAATGGCTTTACCTCAAGATAACATTTTAATGCATTTAGTCAAAAGGAAAACTAAGAAATGAGATTAACCTAAAAAACTCATCTGGAATAACAGTGGACTTATATCTTTACGCAGATCAAAATGTACCTTAGTCAGGAGTGGCCTGAACATAGAAATAAGTTTAAAATGGTGACTATGGGACTATGGAATTCAAGAGCAATAAAACATGACAACATTTTAGCCCTGGCTGATGTGGCTCAGTTGTTTGAGCACTGTCCCGTTCTGTTCGATTCCAAGTCAGGGCACATGCCTACATTGTGGGTTTGATCCCCAGTTGGGGTGCATGCAGGAGGCAGCAGATCAATGATTCTCCCTCATTACCGATGTTTCTCTCTCTCTCTCTCTCTCTCTCTCTCTCTCTCTCTCTTCATCTCTTTCTAAATCAATAAAAACATATTTAAAAAAAAAACAAAGGAGAAAAAAATCACACCATTTTATCTGTTAGGCTTTTATAGATATAATAATCTGTGTAATTTTTCATATTTTATAATTTTTCCCAAATTACCATGTATTATTTTATAATCAAGAATAATAATGATACTAAAAAGTATGTTAGTGACTTTCAGATTGATTTTATGGAAACACTAGTATTAGATAAAAATTAAATCATTTCTTATTATACTAGACATGTCTTAAAAAACAAATTATCATATTAGAGGAAAATGTATGTACTCATGGACTCCAAACCTCTCTAGTCAGTTATGAGCTACTAACTAGAATAATGTCACTGGTTGTTCAAATGTTGCAGGATATTTGTCATGTTTCACTAGTTTTTGTTAAATTGGGAGACTTCTAACAAACAATGAGTAGAGAAAGTTAGAAAGAAGAAACAAACTAAGAAAATGCTAATATTGAATCCACATAATCTTTTAAAAAATGGGAATCTAAAAACACATTTCTAGTCAACTCTCTCTTTGTTAGTAAAATAAATACAAAGTCTATAAGAATTTGGTAAATCTGGTGAGTTTATAAAACTTTAAGTGAATAGCCAATATTATTTGCCAATAATTTTTCTTGAATAGATACTAATAAGAAAAACTATAAAGGCTTGTATGTATAGAGATTTTTGAAATCATTCAAATTGGTTGCTTGCTATAATGAAGTCAAACTACTTGGTTGATTATTTTATGTTTAAATTTCACTCTATTTCACACAAAAATATGCACACAGATGTTTATAACAACTTTATTCATAATTGCCAAAGCTTGGAAGTAATCAAGATGCCCTTCAGTAAGTGAATGAACAAATAAATTGGGGTACATCCAGATAATGGAATATTATCTAGCCGTTTAGAGAAATGAGCTATCAAGCTTTGAAAAGACTTAGAGGAAACTTGAAAGCATATTACTAAGTGAAAGAAGCCAATCTGAAAAATGTTACATACTGGATGATTCCAACTCTATGCCCTTCCGGAAGAGGCAGAACTATGGACCTAGGAAAAAGATAGTACAGTAGTTTGCCAGGAGCTGGGGATGGAGGTGATAAGTATGATGCAGGACACAAAAAATTTATAGGATGAAAATACTCCTTTATGATACCATAATGATGGATACATGTTATTATACATTTGTCAAAATCCATAGAATGTACAACACTTAGAGTCAATTTAAGCTATGAACTTTGGGTGATAATTATGTGTTTATGTGAGTTCATCACTGTAACAAATGTACCATTCTGGTGGAGGATGTTCATAGTGGGGAGGCGATGCACGGGTTGGGAAAGAGGGCATATGGGAACTCTCTGTACCTTCCCTTCAATTTTACTGTAAAATTAAAAGTACTTTTAAAAGTTAAAGTTTTAATTTAAATGATACATTACTATGTTAATAGTAAGAATAAAATGCTCAAAAACATTTCATGTCTTTAAATATTTTTAAATTATGTGTTTCTTAGTATATTAGAGATTTCCAGGGAAGGGAGAAATGGGCGTCACTGTTTAATAGATACAGAGTTTTGTTTGAGGCAATGAAAAGGTTTGGGTAATAGAATGATGGTTGCACAACATTGTGAATGTGATTAATGCTACTGAATTGTACACTTAAAAATTGTTAAAATAGCAAATTTTATATTATCCTATCTAATAAAGAGGGAATATGCTAATTGACTGCCCTGCCCTCAAATATGGTGGTGCCCACAGCCAATAAGGAGGGACTATGCTAAATGACTGCCCTGCCCTCAAATATGGTGGTGCCCACAGCCAATAAGGAGGGACTATGCTAAATGACTGCCCTGCCCTCAAAGATGGTGGCACCCACTGCCAATAAGGAGGGAATGTGCTAATTGACTGCCCCGCCCTCAAAGATGGCGGTCCCCACAGCCATAAGATGGCAGTGCTCAGTCTCCTCAGCCCCCCAGCTGCCCAGGGCTGCCCGAGGCTCAGGTAACCAGGGCTGGCCGAGGCTTGCACTGCCGGCAGTGGCAGCAGCAGAGGTGTGATGGGGGTGTCGCCTTCCCCTGATCATTGGGTTGCCTCCCGCCCCTGAGGGCTTCCCGGACTGTGAGAGGGGGAAGGCTGGGCTGAGGGACCCCCCCTCCAGTGCACCGGGCCTCTAGTATACATATATGTACTAATATATATATATATTAGTACAATAAAAATGTTAAATATTAAAGTATTATTTCTTTTTTATTTTATTTTGAGGATTAATGAAATTTGGATCACTTCTTATTGAAGATGATTTAATATCCTTAACCTGAAAGAAGAAAGAAAAATAAAGCAAAGCATATTTTAACCATTTACATAATACTTTAATGAGTGTGAGATAATAATAATCTTTAAGCCATAAATCAAATGGAAGCATCACATGGGTGTTGAACACAGAGGAGAACAAAGCAAGATTCAGAAGAGTTACACATTTCAAATTCAACATTATGTTCAAGAATTATCCTTTTGACACTTGGCTAAGTGAACTAGGTAGAGAAAGTCTGGAAGGAACAGTTCTTATTTAGCATGTGACAAGCAGGGAGAAAAAACATCAAACATGGATCTTTGTACTTGTACACACTATATTGTACACATCTAATTCTATCTGATGTGACACAAAATAAAAAAGCAAGCAAACAAAACAAATACACACGCTTACACAGCAAACACTCACACACATAAAAATAAGAGGGAAAGAGCCAAAGGACAATATATCATGAGAATCTTTCTAATGTGATTGTGTTTGGTATTCTTTGCTTTCACTTATACCCTGGCATCTTTTTTATTTTCCAGATAACAAAATAAGGCATTTAAATTCTACTTTTGTAAAGTACAAGTTCAGTTTCTATTGCTATCTTTTGCTTCTGTCTCAAGGGAAAAACAGAGAGATGGAAATAGGAGTTTTTCATCTTTGACTCTCCTCCTCTCAAAGAAAATGTACAAGATAAACGTAAAACAAAAACTCTGATGATCCATATGCACATTATATAACGATCTTCTATTAATTTATTGCAAATACAATGCTTAATTTTATATTATGAATTTATATTTTATAGGATATGTATTTTAAATGTTATTAAGGTTGGTGATAATTACTCATACATAGAAGATTGACCACATAAGAAATTATAAAACCAATATTTCTGTAAACAAACGGACACTCAGAAAAACAGCTACTCGTGTATTTTGGTGCATCAGTCATGAGTTCATTGATTGCCATTCCTTACTCCTATACTTCCTTGCCTATATGTGATTGATTGAAAAGGAAACAGACTTTGTCTAATTTGTTGTCATCCATGACATCCCAGTTGTTAAAGCTGAAAAATTCAGTACATTTAATATTTTGTTTTTGATTCATTTTTACCATTTTTATTTCATTTGCCAGTTCTTTGACTCAATAATTGAATCAAGTAAAATGAAAGCTACTGGTTATATAGCTACAATATTTTTGTAATATATTTTATTGATTTTTTACAGAGAGGAAGGGAGAGGGATAGAGAGTTAGAAACATTGATGAGAGAGAAACATCAATTTAGCTGCTTCCTGCACACTCCCTACTGGAGATGTACCCGCAACCAAGGTACATGCCCTTGACCGGAATCGAATCTGAGACCCTTCAGTCCGCAGGCCAATGCTCTATCCACTGAGCCAAACCGGTTGGGGCTATAGCTACAATATTAACCAATAAAATGGGAGTACTGGTGAAAAATGCCAATAAATATTTTTGACTGATTTCATTGAATTGATGTGTTGCTATTGCATTGGCTTCTGTCCTCACTTATTACTGAAAGGGCCCTAACTTTCTGTCAAATCCTGCATATGATTTCTGGGAGTCAACACAGGTTTAAAACTGTTCATAAGGAAGTACATTAACTTCTCACCTGCTCAAGGAGTGCTCTCTCTGATATATCCTCATAGGTTCATTATTTTAGTTGTAGGAGGGGAGACAATTTTTGTGTCTGTTGGCCTCCATTAGCTTTCTCAGATCTTACTGATGAATAAAACTGTGGGCTCAGCGACACATTTGAATGCCAATATACGGTGTTGTATTTAGAATCACATTTTTGATGAATGTATTTTTTTTATTCTGCTAGCTTTTTTACCTTAACACTGTTTCCTAGGAAGACTTTTCTTCTAGGTGGTTGAAGACGATCTAGTAACTTCTGGGCGGCTGATTCCATAAATCTTCAAAACATTAACAGGCACTTCAGATTTACTTTTATGGACACAGCTGCGATTCTCTAGTACATATAATGGATGTGTTGGATTTGTTAGATAAAGATGATGATCATTCTTTCAAAAAAAATATATGGCAATGTATCCCTCTTCACATGTGTACTTTTTCCATTGGGAAATGCAGCCTCTCTCCTGAGTGTAACCAGAACTGTCTTATTTCTTTTTATCTACACTTAGTTTTTATTTAGAATATCTTACTTATATTTACATGATTTTTTCTCTTGGAGCATTTTATATAATTTATAAGAGGCCCAATGCACGAAATTCGTGCAAGGGGAGGCCCTTGCAGCCCCGGCCACCTCAGCCCTCTCAGGTCCAGTCTTCTCGGCTGTGGCCCCACCCCCCACCCACTGGTCATTCTTGGGAGGTCGTTCCGGAAGGTCATTCGGAAGGTTGTTCCACCATCCAGTCTAATTAGTATATTAGCTCTTTATTATATAGGATAAGCATTACAAATATAATCCTAGTTAATAGACAAAGGAATGACTGAATATTTTTTCTTAATTTAGGTATGTTACATAGTAGCTCAATTTACACATAGCTAATATGCTGCTAATAGTAAGTGAACATATAATTAAAATAAGGGAATAATATTGCTTTGGATCTAAATAGTATAAACATCTTTCATGATATGATTAAGTTTTACTAGTGTTATGTCAGTACATGTTTAATAATTGGCTTTTCAGGAAGTAAAAAGAGCCCTGATTCATAACATTTACCAATTTCCATGGTGTAAAGTCTCCTACAGTAACTGATTTCAAGCTACCAATATGATGTCACTTAACACACAGTTGGGAAGAAATGCACAAAATCAGCTCTCTCTCTCTCTCTCATGAGGTGGTACTTGCTGCAAAACATTATTGTTTGTTTTCATAAATCTTACAATAAGTATTTTGAATGTGTTTTACTTTTAGGAAAATGTGTGTTTTTTTTAACTTGAAGTATAATTCAGTATATTTTAAGGACTAGTGTTATATAATAGCCTTAAAATGTCAATCACCAGGAGCCTGCAGCTGCAGATAATAAGAATCTTGTACCCTCTCTCAGTCAGGGAGCCCTTGGGGGATGTCTGACTGATGGCTTAGGCCCGCTCCCCACAGGGAGCGGGCCTAAGCCAGCAGTTGGACATCCTTAGCACTGTCACGGAGGCAGGAGACGCTCCTGCCACCACCATTGTGCTCGCCAGCCATGAGCTGGGCTTCTGGCTGAGCAGCACTCCATCTGTGGGAGTGCACTGACCACCAGGGGGCAGCTCCTGCATTGAGCGTCTACCCCTTGGTGGTCAGTGTGCATCATAGCGACCGGTTGTTCAACCTTTCAATTGATTTGCATATTATCCTTTTATTTTATAGGATAAGCAAAAAAAAAAAAAAAATGGGCCAAAACTCTGTAAGAACCATAATGCATATCACAATGGAAACTTGTGGGCTGGGTTATTCCTTAAAAATCAGCCCAAAATATTTTTCTTAAAACATTTAAGAATGTCCTAGATAAAAACTATATTGATTAGAAAAGAATTTAATATTGAACTTAGTTCATTTTAAAAGAGAGAAAAATTTAATTGTGTTTACTAAAATCTTAAACACATCATAGTTTATAAAATTCTGGCTTTGACTTTTCAAAATATATGTATTCCAACTTTATTTTTAAGTGCAATATTTCTAATATTTCTGTCAGAAGATCAAAAGTATATGAGCTAAATCAATAAACTTTATAGCCCTCTCACTTCTTTCAGTAAGTATGTTGGATATAATTGTTAAGGTATCAATGAAAGATACACCCAACATAGGCTGATTTGTAAAATTCTGTGATGGGATCTTAAACTCAGGCTTAGAAAAGGTCTTTAATTTATTTCAGCTATTTATTTCATATTTAAATAAAATCAACATAAACATTTCTAGTTTAAAACACTTCTGTTAACTGATAACTTTTATTCCATCTCTGTATAGTTGTGAATGTAATAAAGTTCTCTCACACAATGAATTAAAATAGGGTCCATATATTGTCTTTATTTTGTTCTTTGGATTATCCAATGGAGCAATATAGAACAATGTTATTCTTAGTTTGAATCCTTCAAATATTGAAGACAGCTAAATGTTATTTAGTCTTTCCTCACCTATCTAAATTCACTTTCTTTGGCTATTAGTCACCAAAAACTAGTTTTTTTTATTTTTTTTTATTTTTTGAGAGTTATGCTTTATTATTTTTTCAATTTTTTAATTATATTCATTGGGGTGACATTTGTTAATAGGATCATATAGGTTTCAGGTGTAGATTTCTATGTATTCATTTAATGTCTTGATTAATTTCCTCTGAATCTTTCCAATTTTTTATATTATTTTTAATGATTTGTTTCCAAAACTGAAAATAATTTTCCATATGTGCTCTTGCCACTGAAGATTTTAAAAAAATATATATATTGTTTATTATAGACAATTTCTAACAATTCTGTTTAAGAAACTAATAGTCTTCAAAGTATGTGTTAAGCCCTCATCACACAAATACACACGACAGACATACACATACCATATGGAACTTTATATTTGTATTTATTATGTCAATGACAGTATGCACACCACACCCTTTTTCTTGTGGCAATGGGGACTTTGTAAAATGAAAATGGCCATAGAATCAAACCAATGATAGTTTAAATATAAGAACAAGAATAGAGTGTTCTATACTGTAGGTTCCTGTGTGTTTCAATAATACTCTCTTTAAAATAAATCTTTCAAAATCCTTCCCAAAGAAGGCCGAAAATATTTTAAACAATTACAACTATACCCACAATTGCCTTTCTACAAGAAACTGAAGAAACTGACCACTTCACTTCCTCTCTTCTAAATGGCAGTTTTATCATCTGATGCTTACTTAGGTACAGGATACTATTTTTGAATGGCTGTCTGAAACTTAGCAGAGATTGTAAAACAAACTTACACAAAATACCTGTCATTGGTGTTACAGAATATAAATATATTTTCAAAGATCAAAATCATATCATTATCCTCTTCTTTCCCTTACTCCCCTTTAGCTTCTGAGAGGTCAGATATCCAATGTGTGGTCAAAGGGACCAGTTCCTGCTTTCTTATTTCCTACATTACTCCCTAGGGATTCCTTCCTCTACTCTACTATTATGCCCCTGCTCTACATACTTTTGTGTTCCATTTGGCCATTAATATGGAGCTTCTACATATCTAGCTTTAACACTATTTAAATCAGACAAGATACTGTAATAGTTTCTGTTGGTGTGAGTGTGTATAAGAAAAAATAACTTACAGTGTTTTCTTAGTAAGGTTATGTGGGAGATAATTCATGAAACATTGAAGATAATGTTTGAAGATGTCCTATATTATTTTTTTCTGTTTAACATATGAATAATTTTAAGTGTGAGTTTTACATTAGCTAAACTAATGATATATATTTAAACCAAAATTGCAAAATTTTCCAAATTATTGGTAAAAAACTTTAAATTTTCAATAAAAATTCAAGTGCTTTTGATTATATTATAAAGCCAGAATTTTCTGACCTCCCTTCCCCCCCTCAAAAAAAAGTGACCCTATGTCATTGACCCATTACTTGTACCTTAGAGAAAAAGTTTCTGGATGAAATCTTTGTCTTCTACACATTCTGGCAATGTTTGCTTGCTCTTCCTGTCAGTACCCAGCCAATATCCTATTCAAAGATTTCTCTGTAAATTATTCCATAATTTAAATCATTCAAGATGTGACAGCAGTGTTATTTCATATACTGATGACAACCTATGTAAAGATGAGAGTAAAGATGTAAAGATCATAGTACACTTTGATAAGTATTTCTGGCACAATTAAGGTGCCGACTTTTTTATTAGGTTTTAAATTTTTTAATTTTAGAATTTTTCTTTATATTTTAGAAATGTCAGTGCAGACATTTCTCTGCACTGAGCCTGGACATATTTCCTTTGAAAACTGAGAAGGTCAGGGGAAGATTAAAGACTACAATTTCAAAAAAACGTCAGAGAAATGGTGCGCTTCTAATTAGTGTCAAATATCATGCCTGCATTTCTACTGGTCCTTTATTCTAGTTTTTATTCTTTGACTTATTTTTGTTTGTTTGTTTTTCAATTTTTATTGTTTTTATTCTTAATTCATTAGTTTCTTATTTTATTTAGTGTTGTCTTAAAAACATTTTTGTTAGGGAAATTTTACAGTACACACAAAAAATAAAGTAGTATCATGAACTCCCATGTACTCAACAATTATTAATTCATGGCCAATCCTCTTTCATTTATATCCCTAAACCACTGTATTTCTTTTTTTTTTATTTATCTTTATTGTTGAAAGTATTACATATGCCTCCCTTTTTTTTCTCATTGACCCTCTCCACCTTGCACTCACCCCTCCCAGGCCTCACCACACTATTGTCTGTGTCCACGGGCTCTGCATATACGCATATAATTTCACTGGTTGATCTCTTCACACCCACCTCCCCTCCACTCCCCCGACACCTTCCCTCTGAGATTCCTCAGTCTGTTCCATGCTTCTATGTCTCTGGATCTACTTTGTTCATCAGTTCATTTTGATCATTACATTCCCCATATGAGTGAGATCGTGTAGCAGCACAAGTTACAATAGCTAAAATCTGGAAACAGCCCAAGTGCCCATCAGTAGATAAGTGGGTAAAAAGAGTTTTGGTAGATTGACACCATGGAACACTATGCAGCTGTAAAAGAGAAGGATCTTTTACCCTTTGAGGCAGCATGGAAGGACCTGGAGAGTATTCTTCTAAGTGAAATAAGCCAGTCAGAGAAAGGTAAGTTTTTTTGTTACTCTGGCATATTCTCTGTTCTGCCTAGTCTCCTCTTTACTGATTTCCTGCCAAGTTGATTGTAAGTGTAAGTTTCAGTCCTTTTATTTTCAAATTCCTGATGTTGATATTTCTCACTGTGACCCATGTTAAGCTATCTATTGCCTATATATTCTGCCACAGGTCCCTTTTGTCCCTTATATACATACACCAGTCATCCTCTCTGATTTAAGATGAACCAAAAGGGAATATTTGAGAATGACTCCAGAAAGGAGTGGGAAACTCACGGTGATTATCCTGATTATGGTTGTGATACATAGTCACAATATTTGTTTACTGATGTCTTGACTATGTTCATCTTCCAGCTTTTTACAAAAATGTTATAATTGATTAAAAGCAATAGGGAAGAAGTGAGACCACTAAGGAAATTCATATATAACAGTAGTCTTAATTCAACTTTAAATTATTTCAGAATAGTCATTGAAAGAATACCTAGAATGTAATTGAGTCTTTTACCATATATAGGATAGGGCAAAAGTAGGTTTACAGTTGTGATTAGGTAAAAGTTTATTCTTATATTATTAATGTTTGTATTATTTTCCATACAGACAACTATAAATTTACCTTTGCCCCACCCTGCCAATGATGTTTTGGGACATTTAATAGATCTGAGCCTAAAACAGCCTTTGACTAACAAAGAAATTGAGTTTGAAAAATTGAATTTATACACTAAAAAAGTCAATATTCTTTCTACTTTATTTGCAGGGGAGCACTGGTAAAAATGTGTGCTAGAGATTTACCATCTGCCTTATTTTTTCCCAACATGATTTTTTAGCCTCAGTTGTATAATGTGGTAATTTTTTACTAAGGTAATTCAACCATTAGAACGTGAATTCTGGAGGTTTGTTTTTCTTTCAGCAGTTTAAACAACACTGTATGGGCAATAGAATCACCTTTACCATCTCCTCACTAGTTTGAAACCTAAAAAAACAACAAAAAGATTAAACCATAATGGTAAAATGTGGTAGACAAAGCAATACAGAAAGTCAAGTAAGTTCTAACATGTGCCGAAAAATATAATATTCTTTGAGCCCATGCAACTCAAGCAGACCATAATAACCTGTTGGGGTTAGAAAAGTTCATGGTAAAAACGAATGATTTCCCTAGAGCCAATCAAAATGATGGAAACATTGGTGCAAAATCACAGCTGAGCAGGTTTAGTCCTCTCTTCACTAGCCACAGATGGCATGTAATTTAGGAATGCCCATTTGGTGAAATTTACCAGTTCCTCTAGAGATCACACATATGGGTTTGCATTTAAAAAGCAATTGCACCACCAATAGCTTTTTAAACAACAGATGTAAGCATTGACAGTAAAAGGATGTCCAAAAAGCAAAGTCTGTCCACATAAGAAAAAAGAGCTAATGTTATACCTCCCAGTACTTTAAGAGGCCTTTTAACTTTAAAAAAAGACAGAAAATAATTATGAAATCAATGCCTACAATATTTGTCAACCCATAAATTAGATACGACATTCTGTTTTCACATTACGTTACTTTCTGGCATTTAACTCCCTTTTCCACCTTTATATATTGCAACCACACTCTTCAATTCCCTAAGAATACACATGTGCCTTAAGAGGAGTTTGACATCTTTGACTCAATCTGAGCTCTCTGCTTTTCACAGCATTTTTATTTTGTTGTGTGTTTTTTTTTTTTACAAGAAATTCATAATGGCTCTGTGAAAACTCCATCGTCATTTAAAAATTGAATGCCCTTGTGTAAGCATACACAAAGGGAGCTATATGTGTTTGCAGATGTGTGCACTAGTTAGTAAAGGATATTAGTAATAAGTTGTGAGGTTTCCAATTGCCTGTCCTTTATTGCTTCCTTTAAAGAAGGAAATTAATTGTGTGAAATTGCCTTTCTAGTAAAGTGATTCCAGATTGCAATGGCAGCATTGACCTAATCTAGCAGTAAAACAGGCAATCACATCCTCAGTGAACACTCATGGAAATATTTAATTTCAGGAGTGTGCCGGACCAAAGTTTCCCTTGGGAAAAACACACATATTTTCTATTCTTGTATTCAAAAGTAGTTGTATTGTGGGTTTCTCCTGTATAGTGCAGACTCTTCTTGTTTCTTATTGAAGGATAAGCCTTTGTACCTCACAGTGAAATCCCATATGGAAGGAAATTATAATTACAAGGTTAGGTTTGGACATCAGGCTTTTGACACTGATTGTTTCTTGATTGAATAAAATATGATGTTACTTTTTCTCATTCTCTGATGCAATAATGCAATGGAATACTAATAGCTATGCAAATGGTGACATTAACAGGAAGATTCCATTTTTTTCTGGCTGCTTATGACTAGCATCAGGTGAAAAATTGTGGGAGATTGGATTGCTTTTGTTTGGAGATGCAAAGATGGGCAAAGTACTATCCCAGGAAGCAATGAAAAATGAAATTGCTTGTGCAAAGGGATAAACAGATTCAGATTAGTACTCAAATATTCATAACACCATTAAAAGAATGTTGTAAGGATGCAGAATATGGATGCCCATAAAGTATATATTCAAATAAGAGAACTGTTATTATCATGCATCTTCTTCTATATTCAGCTTTATTTTAGTACAAAGAAATGACAACATTGCTCAAGCTGTATTAAATTTGTGTATTAAATTAATTCAAGTGTTTTCTTATTTCACAGAACAAACAATTTTCGAAGTATAAATGCTTGTATATACTACATAGTTAACCGTAAATGGAATTGATTATTGTATTCCCACAGTGTGCTAACTGCAACTGTGCAGTTAGATAAAGGGCTCTCATTTTAGAAATTTACAATTTGAGAATACAAAGAAACTAAATAAGGCTTTTTCTTTAAGTGCAAAATTATCAATTGTTTTCATTAGATACAGCGTAATTTATAGGTAGTTTCTTACATGCAAGAATGTGCATTAAAGCCAGTTTTGGGGGAAGAAAATGTCTAGAGAGAGGCAGACAAACTGATCATTCCAGGCATCCAGAAAATTCTAGATTATACACATAAACCAATTGCATGAATACTGAGGGAGGAGAAATGGAGGTGAGAGCAGCTATAACATGGTTGTTCCACTGCGCTCCATCTGCTGCAAGGGACGTGGTGGAGCATTTGAGGATCTGATTTTTCCTGTACTTTGATTACTCTGGGCTCTCTCTATTGCTTAGAGACACGCTGTCAACGAACACGTGAATGCAGCATGTACATTTTTGAAATTTTAGAAATCAAAACTGGCATTCCACGTGTGGGAAAAGACAAGGAAATATGCAGAACAAATATTTGCTACTAATCCCCTTTTCCCTATTATCGACCCCCCCGCCACACACACACATATACACATAAGACACACACAGGTTGTTTGAAAATCATTTCAAATACAGAACATTAAAGAGGAAAGTAAAGGTGCTGGCGTGTATCCCTGAGAAGAGATCATGCACCCGACCACCATGGAGAAGGAGAAACCAGGACTCAGGAAAGTAGAGTATAAGGGAAGGCAAGTAGAGGGCAGTCCCACAGAATCTGTTTGCTCCCTGATGAGGAACAAGGAGAGAACCTCTTGTATTCATGCCTGGATGTAGCCTTATTTTCTCATATCCTTTCAGCTAAGATAAGGAAACTATGAGATATTCAGACACTTGGCCCCCAGGTCTCATAAATACTCCAAAACCATTGATGAAATGTATCCTTAATCAACTGGGGCAATTCTTATCCCACTGAATTTATGACAAACAATGATAGTGTAATATTGTTTACTATACTACAGTGTGTGGTATAGACCACTAGTACTGTGGGCATTTGGAAAAAGGGATAATAGTAAAGATTAGAGAGTTCACAAATGACTTCTTGGAAGTTCTGAAAAAATGGCTACATTTTGATTTTTTAAGTATTTTTGATGATGGGAGAAGGACAGAAAAAGGATCGCAGGGAGACTAAACTATATTCACCATGAGGAATAGTACCATGCCTTCTATTAGACACTGTGTCATCAATACTCAGTCTGAGTCTAAAAAAAGGTGGGTAGGTGAACACTCAATAAAATGTATTTATTGGTTGATGATAAAATATGATCGCTATAAATTCCAACTACAATGGAGTAGTACAGGGTTTCTCAACGTCTTCACCACTAACATTTTGGGCCAGATAATTATTTGTGTATGCAGCTGTCCTGTGCCTTATAGCATATTTAGCATTATCTCTGCTTCTGCCCACTAAAGGCAAGTGACAACTAAATGTCTCCCTGAAGTCATGATAATACAAAATGCCATGGCCAAATGTCCTTTGGAAGGCAAGATTGCCACCCCATTGAGAACTACTAGATTGGCCTGAATACAGTCTGGAAAGGAAATGAGAAAATGTAGTATGATTTCAATCAAAATTAACTGAATATACTTTTGTAGCTACAGGTTTACATGTTTTATTTGACCTTTATTTCTTTAAAGGTCACTGCTTTATTTCTCTAATGTGGCAGCATTTATTGAATTCATAGTCTGTCAGGGCATTTTATTAAGTGACTTATACTAATTATTTAACCTCTGAAATAGGCATGACTATCTTTATTTTCAGACAATGAATTGCCAAAGTGACACAGTTAAGATTTGCACCCAAATCTGTCTCACTAAAAAGCCATATTTAACAGCAGGCTACATGCTTGCTCTGTAGTACTATAAGCTTATGGTATAGTCAATATGTTTACAAACATATATGCATATCTATAGAGAAATAGATGATAAATAGATGAGCTTATCTGTAATGAGTTGTGTATTTCAATTATTACCTGAGCCACATTAATCTTGCTTTATTAAATTTTAATACAGTGTTGACTAACACTTCAATTAGTTCCAGTTTGTTTGATTTCACACTCCATAAAAGTTAATGCTGGCCGTGTCCACACAGGTAAAGTGGAGATGAAGTGATTACTGCAATATCATAAGTAGCAAAAACATATTCTGTTATTGAAGAAAGGTAGCCTGATAACCCTGAACTATTCAGATTGGTTTTCCACATTCAGGATATAATATTAAAAGACAGAAATATGTTAATTGACTCTTGGTGATCCTTACTTGTATTATATTTATTTCAACAACAACAACAAAAGGAAAATAAAATTAAATGTTATTTCTTACCTTACTTTACAACAATTCTTCAAGTAAAACTACTCTAAATCTCCTGTTAAAATGCAAAACAAAGAAGTTTTAAGAAATAGAAGTGTTTAGAAGTCTCCCTGAACTGTGTAACCCTGTTTTACTCCTGCAGCTGCACTGAGCAAGATGGCTGCTGACTCCTTCAGTTACTTTCAAGACAATGTCTTCAAGATTCTCAGGCCTCAAGGTCAGAAAATTTAGTCTTTTGATGCAGAGTGACCACATAACCTTTTTGTACAAATGACACAACAGTCATTCACATTGGAAAGTAACAAAATGGTACTGGGCATTGCAGCTCTCTAACTTGAGTTCAGAGGGCTCAGTGATGCTCTCCTTGAGTCCTTTCCTTAGTTCTCCTGCTTTTCCCCTCAAGCAGTGAATCAGATCAACATTTGTTCCAAACTCCAAAATAGCCACCTTATTTATCATTCTGCTATTATTTGCCTGTTAGTCTAAACTGATTATCATGATGCTAATCTTCTATCACCTCTTCTATAGTGGTAATCATACAGAGGGTTAAGAATATGACCTTCTCAGTTTCACTGGGTAGATCCAATGGTGGCTTCATCCTCATTATTTGTATATCTTTGAGCAAGTTATGGAAGCTCTGAACTTCAGTTTTATTCATTGATATGATTAAAGTACTAATAATACATAACTACATAGAAATATTGTGAATAATAAGTATCTGAATAACGACAAATCACTTGTAATAGTGACTAGTATATAGAAAGCCTTTCTAGAGCATTTGATATTTTATATTGTATTATCCTATATAATAAAAGCCTAATATGCAAATTGACTGAACAGCAGAACAACCAGCTAAACCAGGTTGCTATGATGCACACTGATCACCAGAGAGCAGACGCTCAATGCAGGAGCTTCCCCCAGCCTCAGGCCCCAGGCCAGCCAAGGCAGGTGCCAGTGGGGGGGCCCCTGATTGCCCTGTCGGTCACCCCCCAGAGGGAGGCAACCAATGGCAGAAAGGGGTGAGGCCGGATGGAGAGAGAGCTGGCGCTGGCCCCTGATCACCTCCCCCCTCCCTCCCCCCCGTCACCCCGCAGATTGGCCCTAATTGCCAGCCAGGCCTAGGGACCTACTCATGCATGGATTTCATGCATTGGGCCTCTAGTAATATTAGAAAGATAGAAGTTGTGGGGCAGAGATATATAAACAACTGAAGAGCTGGGAGGACAAATATTTCACATTATAAGCTTCAAGCCCATACATTATTGTCTTTTTCTTTCTATTTCAACATATTTGTATATGTACAACCATTTTATAAACTTTAAAAGCTATGAAAGTTGATTCAAAAATACCAATTATTTTCAATACCCTAGAAAGTGCTAACACCTAACATCCATTTTTTTAAACAACCACTTAACTGACATAAATATACCTCTTTCATATTCTTCCAAATGCCATCAAAAGATGTATTTTTAGGTAAAGTGAATAATATAGGTATTTTGTTAAATAATAAACTGTTTTTATTAACCACGTTCTTTTTATTCAGCTCACCGTTTCTCTAAAATCCATTTATGAAACATAAATTACAACCCTTTTTGTTTTTGTAAGGAAGTTCCCAAGGTTACTGCTTTCTATAAAAAAGGAGACAATTTTCTTATTTATGAAATAAATATGTGAGGAGCTTTCATAGTGCATAGGAATTCAGGCACTAAGTAACTTCAACTCATGGGTTGCTTATATTATTTTGATACTATTGTGATTAATCTAGTTATTAATAACGGGAAAGGATCAAAGAGGGAAGCCAGATATTATAGGCATGTCATTGAGGCAGCTTCATGCGGAAGCTACAACTTCACACTCCCCAGGAGTCCTTCAAAGGGTAGATAGACACATACCCAGTAAAGTTGGTGGGACTAGTGAGGATGCTTACAGTCAGTCACACCTCCTGAGACAAAGGTCATTGGCTAGAAAGGGCATGGCCACTGCAAGGGCACTAAATTTGGGATATTTAATCCTCTGAACAAAGGTGATCACTCTCTCGTGCTCTTGTGCTTTCATGAACATTGGGAGTCTTTTCTTTTTCTTTTTCTTTTTCTTTTTCTTTTTCTTTTTCTTTTTCTTTTTCTTTTTCTTTTTCTTTTCTTTCTTTCTTTCTTTCTTTCTT
>NW_005364882.1:279815-280474 GCF_000412655.1 Myotis brandtii | reverse complement strand
CTTTCTTCCTTCCTTCCTTCCTTCCTTCCTTCCTTCCTTCCTTCCTTCCTTCCTTCCTTCCTTCCTTCCTTCATTTCTTTTATTGTTAAAGTATTACAAATAGTAGTACTTATGTCTCCTTTTTCCCCCATTGACTTCCCTCCCAGCCTGCCCCACCCCCCAGCACTTGTCCTCACCCCATAGTGTCTGTGTCCATTGGTTATGCTAATATGCATGCATACAAGTTCTTTGGGTGATCTCTTACTATTGCCCCCAACCCTCCCCTGCCTTCCTGCTGAAGTCTGACAGTCTGTTTGATGCTTCTTTGTCTCTGTATCAACTTTTGTTCATCAGTTTATGATGTTTATATTCCACAAATGAGTGAGATCATGTAATATTTATATTTCTCTGACTGGCTTATTTCACTTAGCATAATGCTCTCCAGTTCCATCCATGCTGTTGCAAATGGTAAGAACTCCTTCTTTTTTACAGCAGCATAGTATTCCATCGTGTAGATGTACCACAGTTTTCTAATCTACTCATCTGCTGATGGGGACTTAGGCTGTCTCCAATTCTTAGCTATTGTAAATTGTGTTGCTATGAACATAGGGGTGCATATATTCTTTCTGATTGGTGTTTCTGTTTTCTTGGGATATATTCCTAGAAGTGGTATTACTGGG
>NW_005364882.1:277549-279442 GCF_000412655.1 Myotis brandtii | reverse complement strand
CTTATCAGAGATAACATTGGCAAATATGTTATCCCATGCAGTGGGCTTTCTTGTTTTGTAGATGGTTTCTTTTGCTGTGCAGAAGCTTTTTATTTTGATGTAGTCCCATTTGTGTATTTTCTCCTTAGTTTCTATTGCCCTAGGAGCTGTATAGGTAAAAATATTGCTATGATATATGTCTGCTATTTTGCTGCCTATGGCTTCTTCTAAGATTTTTATGGTTTCCCATCTTACATTTAAGTCCTTTATCCATTTTGAGTTTATGTTTGTGTATGGTGTAATTTGGTGATCTAATTTCATGGGGTTTTTTTTGCAAATATATGTCCAATTTTTCCAGTATCATTTATTGAAGAGACTGCCTTGACTCCATTGTATGCTCTTGCCTCCTTTGCCAAATTTTAATTGAGTATAATGTCTTGGGTCAATTTCTGGGTTCCCTATTCTGTTCTATTGGTCAATATGTCTGTTCTTGTGCCAGTACCAGACAGTTTTGAGAACAGTGGCTTTGTGATATAGCTTGCTATCTGGTATTGTGATCCCTTCTACTTTGTTCTTCTTTCTCAAGATTGCTATGACTATTTGGGGTCACTTTTTATTCCATATGAATTTTTGGAGAGTTTGTTCTAGGTCTTTGGTTGGTATTTTAATGGGGATTGCATTTAATTTATATATTGCTTTGGGTAGTATGGACATTTTAATGATGTTGATTCTATCAGAACATTGGGAATCTTGTTGCTTGGGGAACACTCTCCTGCATTCACCCACCTGGTTCACAGCCATGCATTCCTCACTCATAATGGACTAATGGACGGTAACTAGCCTGATACTGAAATGGACCCAGTCCAACCTGGAAAGGAAACTCTGGACATTAGCTTTGCTTCTAGTTCTGGTTTCAAGAAAGGAAAAAAAGAGGTAATATAAGTAGTATTTGTATTCATTCTCCATTGCAATTATACAATAATTAATGAATAATAATATAAGAATAATATAAGAATAATAATATAAGAATAATAATATAAGAATAATATAAGAATAATATAAAAATAAATTCTGTTTTATGTACTCACAACCATAACCTATTTTTGCCCCATCTTTGTATATCTAAGATCTTTTTATATTAGTTATCTTTTTTTTCCCCACAGGATCTAGCATATTTTCTTAAAACTCAGTAAATGTTTGCATTTGTAGTAACTTGAATAGTAAAAAGGATGTCCTAATACCTAATAATCAGCACTACCACTTAAAAAGAAATTAATATGAGCCAGACACTATATTATATGTACATTATATCCCCAAAATTATCACTTTTAGCTTCACAATAGCATAATGAAATAGGCATAATCATATAAATGAAAAAAATATAAATCAGATCATTTAAATAAATTTCCCAAATTCACCCAGTTTGCAAGAGCTTGAAATAGATTGGCATATATATATATATATCTCTAATTTCAAAACCTTAGTAGATGATCTCTCATTATACATTTTATATTTGAACCAGAAGCCTGGTGCACGAATTTGTGCATGGTTGGGGTCCCTAGGCCTGGCCTGCAATCAGGGCCAATCGGGGATGGACGGCTGGGGGGAGGGACCACAGGAGGTTGCCTAGCCAGGGGGCAGGACTGCGAGAAGTTGACTGGACGTGGGAGGTTGGCTGTGGCAGTGCACTGACCACTAGGGTGATCTAGTGTTGAGCATCTTCCCCCTGGTGGTCAGTGCGCATCATAACTACTGGTCATAATGGTCGCATAGGCTTTTATATATATACTAGAGGCCCGGTGCACAAAAATTTGTGCACTTGGGGGGGGGTCCCTCAGCCCGGCCTGTGCCCTCTTGCAGTCTGGGACCCCTCAGGAGATAACGACCTGCTGGCTTAGGCCTGTTCCTGGGTGG
>NW_005364882.1:270760-276410 GCF_000412655.1 Myotis brandtii | reverse complement strand
CGCTGTCACTGGAGCAAGCAAGCCTCCCTGCTTGCTTCAGTGCATGGCTGCCGGCCGCCATCTTGGCTGACAGTTAATTTGCATAAGGATATGCTGATTAGCCAATGGGAAGGGTAGCGGTCGTACGCTAATTACCATGTTTCTCTTTTATTAGTGTAGATAGATTAGAGAAACTTTTGGATGAGAAAAAAAGGAAAAGACATGAGCATTTTAGGACATCCTATATAATAAAAGGCTAATATGAAAATTGTCCCCTCGGGAGTTTGACCGACCAGAAGTTCAACTGCTTCCTATGAAATGTGATGACCACCAGGGGGTGATGCAGAATGAAGGAAGGCCCTGGCCAGCAGCCTGCAGCTGGGGGAAGGAAGGCCCCAATCGGCCCTGAATGCTGACCAGGCCTAGGGACCCTATCTGTGCATGAATTTCATGCACTGGGCCTCTAGTATTACATAATGAATCTCAAATATATTCATTCTGCTTGTTTACTTCTAGCCTAAGTGATGGGCCTGGTGAAATAAATATATGTAGATATTCTTATAGCTCAAAATACATAAATATGCAAATTCAATATTTGTAGAAACTAATTAATACAAGAAAAACAAAAAATTAAATGTGTAGGGCAGAGAGAAAATAAGGCAATATGTAAAAATGTATCTCATAAACAAGATCCCATGGCACCAAGGCAATGATAGCAAAGGTTATAATTTTGAAAGCACACAATTATTTGATAGAAACCCTAACTCATAACACAATGCACTTGTTTGAAATAAATATTTTTTCCCCTAAAATGTTCTCTTAAGAGCAACCAGATCTGTTTTCAAACACTGCCACCCACATCCAAACATATTGTCTTCCCTGCCAATGTTTTTTTCGTTTTTTGCTTTGTGTTGTTGCTTTGTTTTTGGTCATCATGTCGACCATAAACAACCAATGTGTATGCACCCAGATATCACAAGTTATGTATGGCATATAAGATATAACTTCAGAAAAAGGAGTTTCAATCAAAGTGTAATTGGGGAATTCTTTCCATATTCAGGACATTTGAATTCGTTGCTGGTTACCAAGTTTCTTAGAAAGATGAAGTAAGGCCCTGTAGAATCTAAATAATTAATTCAAACAACACACTTGGAAAACATGCTAAAGTATCACTTCCTTTTGAAGGAAATCATTTATTTCCTTGGGAAAATGTCTGTCTTCTTGGAATAACTCTTTCACTCCAGTTTTAGCACATTGTTTTGGCAGTTTATTAAAACTTTAAGTGGGAGTCATACAGATTAGTCTAAATATCTTATTTTGCTTTAACACTAGATTTCTGTTAAAACAGAACAGATTATTTATATGCATTCATCATTTGACTGTGAGGTGGCTGTAAGCCCAAAATAGTCAACACTTGTGGAATATACAGTAATTAAGAGTAACAGAGAATTACATTTTAATGGCTTATCAAAGTGAGAATGAGACACTTCACTACACTTATTGCTTTCTTATTAGAAACTTTGCCAAAATGGAGAAATTTAAAGATTTGTTAAGCAGTGCCTTATCTCATTGACCTTTCTTCATTTGGAAGATTTTTGCTCCACCTAAACTCATTCTCATGTTGTGGATATTCCCTGGATGACAATGGTTTGCTTTGTTTCAACTGAATTATGAATAATGGGAACAACTCTACTTACATTCATGAAATCGAATACAATTGCTAACGGTGAATCAGTACTTCATTATGTTTACATAGCACATTTTATTGCATCTCACAATTTGATGCTTACATTGTGTATTATGAGGAAAATATTACGAGGAACAGGATGAGAAGAACAAAAATAATTTGAACTAAAATGATCTTAGAATAATAAAAAGACCACCAAAAAATCCTTTTATAACAGTTTCTCTCATTTAGGACTCACGTTCTCTGAGATATGCAGATACACCTGAATCCACAGTTTCACTTACTATGGTTTAAGTTACCACAGTTAAACTTCAGTCTGACAATATTAAATAAACAATTCATAAGTTTCCAATTTGAGCTATTCTGGCTAGCTAGCATGATTAAACTTCATGCCAACTCCTCTCAGTCCCGCCCAAGGATCTGAACCAATCCTTTGTCCTGAAAGTCCATGCTGTATACTTTACCTACCCATTAGGCAGTTAGCAGTGTAGCCCTCTGGGTTTTCAGATCTGGTGTTTGTGTTCAATTAACCCTTATTTTACTTAATATTGTCTCATTCATCTCACTTCCTTTTATCATGTAGGCATTTTGTCATCTCACATAATGACAAGAAGGGTGAGTGCAATACAATATGATACTTTGATGTTTTTATTATTTTTTTTATTGTTTAAAGTATTACAATCTCCTTTTTCCCCCCATTGACCTCCCCCTATCCACTTCCACCCCCAGCACATGCCCTCACCCTCCTAGTGTCTGTGTCTATTGGTTATGCTTATATGCATGCATACAATATGATACTTTGAGGGAGAGAGAGAGCACTAAAGCACATTCATATAATTTTTACTCCAGTAATTGTTATAATTTTCTATTTTATCATTAGTTATTATAGTTTCTCTCATAATAAGCTTCATAACTTGTAAATTAAACTTTATTATCAATATGTATGTTTAGAGAAAAAAGCATACTATATATAGGGTTCAGCACTATCTGCAGGTTTAGGCATCCACTGGGGTCTTCAAACATATTCCCCACAAATAAGAACAGTCTGCTATCCTTGAGTATTAGGACATTTTCTACCAGAACTTTCAAAGTGTAGGATTTCAGTTTTAAAATTGTAGAAAATTTAGTTATTATATTCTATTTATTTATTATATTTTGTTATATTATATTTAGTTATTATATTATATTCATACTATATTTATTGCAGTAGGCTAAAGAAGAAATAGAGACAGAATTGATAGGTAAATAAAACTTTCATTCCAATGGCAGCAGGGCGTGTATACTAATGAATGTTTTACAGTAAGTCAAAAAGAGATAAGTGGTAAGAGATTTATGAGATTGTAAGATGCATAGTAGCTTAGCAATGCTGAACTTAAAACCACTTGTGGTCAGTCACTAAACAGTGCAATGTTCCCTATTCATATTCACATTTCAAGTGGCAATTTAGGTTCGACAAAACACAATCATTCATCATCTTTAATTAAAGTTAATTTGAGTTTTATTGGATTTGCATCATGTTTATATACAAACTATATTTGTTTCCATTTAGCAACCACCAATTATGAAATTAGCATTGTTTTTATATTTATTCTTGTACACATTTAACTAACATAATGTTACAAATAATCTATACTAATAATAGAGAAATATGCAAATTATCTGTTACACCGTAATGTCACGACCAGATCAGCAGGCTGCGTCCCTGCCCTCTGCTCAGGCAGCTGCAAGGCCCAGGGTAGGATAGGATATGATAGGAGGGGATAAGAAAGGAGAGGGAGAGGAAGGCAGGCCTGCATGCAGACAGGCCGAGAAGAGAAACGGAAATACAGAAAGGGAACAAGAAAAAGACACATGAATGGAAAAGGGAAGGAAATGCGGGGCTGCATGCAGGAGGGGGTGGCGACCGTGGCGGGGGAAGCAGGTGCGCCCAACGAGGGGCAGGGCAGGAGCCCTACCCAGACATGGAAGGAGGGCAGTGGCCCCTGGTGCAGGATGTTGGTGGGGAGGTGCCCACATGTCCGGGACGGAGTGGTGGACAGTCCAAGGCCTTCTGGGCGGAGGTGCTCCTGCTTCACAGCAGCAGCAGTGCCTGGGTCGGGTGGGCCTCATCCACCCTCGCTGGGCTGGGTGTCCTGAGCAGGGAATGGGAGCAGGACAGTGGAGGGGAAGCCGAAGAAGGGGGAGTGGCGAACACCTGGCGGGGGCTGAGCCCTGGGCTGGGGTTAACACCCCCCTGAACGGAAGCTTTAAGAAGGAAAGGAGGGAGGGAAGAACTTTATAGAGGAGTCAGTAGAGAGCAGAGTTAAAGAAGGAAAGAGGATGTGTGAGTGAACTGTAGGAGCTATAATGAAAATCAAGTATAGTTGTGTACTGGGGACAGATTTTAAAAGTAGGAGTCAAAAAAGAAAAAAGATAAATGATAGTCAGTAATTAGGCAGGTAGATTGATATTAAAACAATGAAGTAAGTAGAGAAGAATGTATGGAAAATGTAGGATGAGAGAGAAAGATGGAGGAAAGAAAAGTTTTAAAGGGGAATAGGGGAGGAAGTGAAGAAAAAAATTAAGGTGGGAAGGAAGGAAAAGGGGAGGGAAGGCAGGTAAAGATAAAAAAAAGAAAGAATGTGAGGAGGGAGGGAGGGTAAGAGAAAGATGGGAAGAAGGATGATGGAACAGAAGTAGGAAATACGGAGGAAAGAAAAGTTTATAAATGATGAGTCAGTCGGAAAAAGTGTTACATAAAGGAGAGAGAAAAATTGTGTGAGAGGGAGAAGCCAATAAGGAAGTCAAATACAATTGTGTGTGAAGGGGATAAGATTTTTAAAAAAAGTTAATAGGGGCGACCAGGCTGGCAGGGGAGGGCAGTCAGTGGGATCAGGCCAGCAGGCCAGGGCAGTTAGGGGGATCCGGCAGGCAGGCAGAGTGGTTAGGGCAGGCAGGCAGGTGAGTGGTTAGGAGTCAGAGGTCCCGGATTGCAAGGGGGATGTTCAACTGCCAGTTTAGGCCTGGTCCTGCAGAGCAGTTGGACATCACCTGAGGGGTTCCTGGATTAGAGAGGGTGCAGGTTGGGCTGGGAGACCCCACCCTCCCATGCATGAATTTCATGCACCAGGCCTCTAGTTAGTTAATAATAGGAAACTTTCAGATAGGTTTTTCTTTGAGGAAGTAGAGGTGCTCCAAGGGAATACAGAGAATCTTCTTCAATACCATACTTGCCAAGAAAACTTTCAATGGACTAATTTTTTTATAGCATTTGATCATTCTAGTAGAGAGTTTTCTATTAATATATATATATTTTTTCTTTTTTTCTTTTTTTAAACAAGTCACTATCTTTCAGGCATCTGGGTTTATATGTGCTGTTTCCATTTCCTAGAATTCTATTCTTTATACCAATTTCTCCATATCTCCATTCACTATACAGACTTCTAATTAACCTTTAAAGCAGCTAGGTAGTTACTTCCTATGGCAACTCTTGCTGAAGATGATTTAGAGAATCAACTTATACATGCCTTATACACAAAATTAATTCAGGTTACATTTCTCAATATAGTCCTTGAATGTCCTAAACCAAAACTGCCATTAAACAAATTGGCGTTAAACACTGACAATATTAGTGTACATCACTTGCATTTGTTATCAATCTCCAGAGAAACATAGCCAATTGGAGAGAGAGAGATGATAGATAGATGGATAGATAGATAGATAGATAGATAGTTAGATCAAATATTTTGTGGAATTGACACAAAAAATTATAGTCCTTTATATATAATTAAAATAAAAATATTATGAAAACAACATATTGTAAGGAAATACAATAATTATCTTATTCTCTCCATAATCAATTTGACCCTTTAAAGAATATCATATATGAAAATTACTTCAAAACTTTTTATTTTCATACCATTGCTTTGCTAGTGTTCTTTTTTCATTTTTTATTTTTTTCCTTCTTTATTAAGGTATTACATACGTGTCCTTATCACCCCATTG
>NW_005364882.1:268505-270451 GCF_000412655.1 Myotis brandtii | reverse complement strand
TACCCAAAGCAATCTATAAATTCAACGCACTCCCCATTAAAATACCAATGGCATATTTCACAGACCTAGAACGAACTCTCCAAAATTCATCTGGAATAAAAAAAGACCTCTAATAGTTGCAGCAATCCTTAGAAAGAAGAACAAAGTAGGTGGGATCTCAATACCTGATATCAAGCTATATTACAAAGCCACTGTTCTCAAAACTGCCTGGTACTGGCACAAGAGCAGACATATAGACCAATGGAATAGAATAGAGAACCCAGAAATCAAACCAAACCACTATGCTCAATATTTGACAAAGAAGGCAAGACATACAATGGAGTCAAGACAGTCTCTTCAATAAATGGTGTTGGGAAAATTGGACAGATACATGCAAAAAAATGAAACTAGACCACCAACTTACACCATACACAAAAATAAACTCAAAAGGATAAAGGACTTAAACATAAGATGGGAAACCATAAAACTATTATAGGAATCCACAGGCAGCAAAATCTCAGACATATGCTGAAGCAATTTCTTCACTGATACAGCTCCTAGGTCAATGGAAACTAATGATAAAATAGACAATTGGGACTACATCAAAATAAAAAGCTCCTTCACAGCAGAAGAAACCATCAACAAAACAACAAGAAAGCCCACTGCATGAGAGAACATATTTGCCAATGTTATCATCTATAAGGGTTTAATCTCCAACATTTACAGGGAACTCATACAACTTAACAAAAGGAAGATTAAACAACCCAATCAAAAAATGGGCAACAGACCTAAATAGATACTTTTTGAAAGAGGACATAGGGAAGGTCAAGAGACATATGAAAACATGCTCAAAGTCACTAATCATCCAAGAGATACAAATCAAAATGACAATGAGGTACCATCTCACACCCGTCAGAATGGCTGTCATCAACAAATCAACAAATGACAAGTCTGGTGAGGATGTGGAGATAAAGGAACCCTTGTGCACCGCTGGTGGGGATGCAGGTTGGTGCAGCCACTGTGGAGAATAGTATGGAGTTTCCTCAAAAACTAAAAACGGAACTCCTATTTGACCCAGTGATCCCACTTCTGGGAATATATCCCAAGAAGCTAGTGTTCTTAATATGTACAAAGTCTACTTTACTGGGAAAGCTAGCATTGAATGTACCATCTACATCTCACACCAATCTCCCAAATGTAGATTCATTCAGTTTTCAAGTACTTAAAATTAAGTTGTGAACTGCATGTCAAATTTAGCTCTTTTTTTTTCCTTTGAGATCTCTGAAATAAAACAGTAATGAGAATTGAATAGGTACAATTTCTTGAGAAAAACCTAAGCCAAGGAACTGAAATGGGGTAAAGAAAAACAGCAAAAGAATCTAACTTTTAATGAAAGATAGCATATGGGATTTGTAGTAAATGACTCATATTGTCAACATATTTAGTAGAGTCTGTTGGTGGATATTTAAAGTGCAATCACATGCAGGGTCTGTTTTTGTCAGGTAAGATGGGGAGCTCTGATTTTACTTTGAAACACAACCCTCTCTCTCCCTTCCCTCAATATTCCATAATCCTAATCTTACCTAATAATAGACAAACATGGTAATTGACCATACCTTTGCTATGCCTCCCATTGGCTAATCAGGGAGATACGCAAATTAACTGCCAACAAAGATGGTGGCCGGCAGCCATGGAGCTGGAACGAGCAGGAGGCTTGCTTGCTCCAGTGATGGAGGAAGCCAAGGTTCCCCGCCTGCCGCGGCCAGCTCTAAGATACACTCAAAGCAACAAAGTTTTAATTATAGAAGATAAATAAACCCCAGATACCTGCTTTCAGCAGGCCGTGGCCACAGAGCTGGAGCACAGGAGGCTTTCCCTCCCACTTGCCCTGGCCGGCTCTGAGCTCCACTCAGGCAACAAAGTTTCAATTATAGAAGGTAAATAAACCCCAGATACCTGCTTTCAGC
>NW_005364882.1:239829-266431 GCF_000412655.1 Myotis brandtii | reverse complement strand
TGGCCCTGCTCTGTGGGTGACAGGGGGCGGTGCCCCAACCCCCTGATCTGCCCTGCTCTGTGTGTGACAGGGGGCAGTGCCCCAACTCCCCTATTGGCCTTACTCTCTGCGTGACAGGGGGGAGCTCCCCAACCCCCCGATCGGCCCTGCTCTGTGTGTGACAGGGGGCGGTGCCCCAACTCCCCAATAGGCCCTACCCTGAGCGTGACTGGGGTGGCATGGCAACCTCCCGATCTGCCCTGCTCTGCATGACAGGGGGCGGTGCCCCAACTCCCCATTCGGTCCTGCTCTGAGCCCGACCAGGGGCTGCACCTAGGGAATTGAGCCTGCCCTCTGCCACCCGGGAGCGGGCCTAAACCAGCAGGTGGTCATCCCCCAAGGGGTCTCAGACTGCGAGAGGGCACAGGCAGGGCTGAGGGACACCCCCGACCCCGTGCACAAATTTTTGTGCATCAGGCCTCTAGTATATATATAAAGAGCTAGGTGCCGTCACAACTGAACAGGTGACCTTTCACCATGAAGTGCATGGAGCACCTCTCGGTCCTCCCTCCTCCCCCGGTCCCCAAGCTGCTCACCATGAGGGGGGGCTGGTGGCAGGGTGGGGCTGGGGACTGTTGATCATTGGTGGCGGGCTGCTTCGCGGGGTGGCTGTGAGCTTAACAGAGCAGTCACCCAGCGGCAGAGAGTTTCATGAAGCAGTCGCGGGGCGGAGAGTTTTGCTGAGCAGTCTGAGGTGGGGGGAAGGGGGAGTTTCGTGGACTGTCCAGCGGCGAGCTTTGTGGGGTAGCAGCAAGCTTCGTGGAGCAGTCGAGGGGCGGGGGGAGCCTCGCAGAGCAGTCGCAGGGTTCACGGAGCAGTCGAGGTGCAGGGGGAGCCTCGCGGAGCAGTCACAGAGTTCGCGGAGCCTCATGTAGCATTGCAGGGCGGCAGAGGCCCTGCGACAGAGGCCAGGCTAGGCCTAGGGACCCTAACTGCACCCAAGTTCGTGCACACTGGGCCTCTAGTGCCTAAATATTTTCCATTGGCAGAGATGAGAGCATTATAAGAATGAAAGGAGTGTATTTGGGGGAATATGGGTTTTCTTTGGTAGTCTTTTTTTTTTTGGTATCTTGAGATTGAACTTGAAGGCAAATATATGTACATGGTGAAATTTATTTTTTAAGAAAAATTTAGTCTTAAAAGGAGTAAAAAGAACTACTTACTGAGTAGAAGTTTTCCTAAAAATATGTGTATACCTAAATCTAAATTATGCCCTAACTGTTTTGGCTCAGTGGATAGAGCATTGGCCTGGGACTGAAGGGTCCCAGATTCGGCCCTGGTTAAGGGCACATACCTAGGTTGCAGGCTTGATCCTTGGCCCAGGTCCGGGTTCATGTGGAAAGCAACCAATAATGCGTCCTCTCAGGATGTTTCACTCTCTCTGTCTTTCCCCTTCCCTTCAGCTCTCTCTATAAATCTATGGAAAAATATCCTCGGGTGAGGATTAACAACAAATCTAAATTATGTATATTTTCAGCTAAATTATGTCTTATATTTTCAGAAGGTTATTTTTTAAAATATATTTTATTGCTTTTTTATAGAGAGGAAGGGATAGGAATAGAGAGTTAGAAAGATAATGAGAGAGAAACATTGATCAGCTGCCTCCTGCACACCTCCTACTGGGGATGTGCCCGCAACTAAGGTACATGCCCTTGACCGGAATAGAGCCTGGGACCTTTCAGTCTGCAGGCCAAAGCTCTATCCACTGAGTCAAACCAGTTAGGGCTGAAGGTTATTTTTTATATTTGGTCTACTTTTTAAAATACTATTGAAGCTGCATGGTTGCATTACATTTTATACTTGGGTTAAAGAATTTTTCACTTAACTAAATTTTCATTTTTATTTAAAGAAAGTCACATAAATTGCCCCAATATGGACTATTACTATAATTTCTTCTGTGGTATCTTAAAAGTTCAAGTGTTCTAGAAATAATTTTTAATGGTATTTTGTTATTTCTGAATAAGATTATACACATTATTTTACTTTCTTTTGAAAAACAGAATAGAACAAATGTTAGCTTTTAAGATTTGGGGGGATCAAAAATCAAGTTGTCTTTTCCAGATTAGATACTAATATATTAAAAATAATGCTTGCTTACCCTGTGAAATTTAACTTAATCCTATGCCATTGTTTTTATATAGGCATTTAAAACAGTTTTAATGAGCTTTGAGAGAGAGAGTAACTAAGCACTTGCATTTTTTCCCTAGAATTTTCCCTCTCTTAGCATATTTTCTACTTCTTTAAAAGTAATTTTATTGACCTCTGAGAAAACTTACTTAGCTTTTTCTTTGGAGCTATTTTTTAAGAATTCAAAATAAAGAAATATTTATTTTACTTTTATTAAATGTCTCTTTCTTGAACATTTACCCTCCTCATTTTGAATTCTAAGCAGGTGTTTTCAAGTTGTTTTCACATTTGCCACCTCATTCATTTGTGATCCCCTTGCAATTTCCAGGTGCTGGCTTTCGCTGGTTGCATGTGCTACACAAAAATGAAATCATGTATAATCAAGTGCTTAATGCAATACTTTAAGTGGAACACAATTATGAGTGATTTTGAAAATAATCTGAGGAAAGGTCAATTCATTATTTTAAATCAGCAATAGTTACAGTGGTGATACATAGTTTTCTAAAATTCCATTAAAACAATATTCTTTTCTGCCTGTTGATTTTACTTAAAAAAACAAACAAAAAAACAAAACAAAAAACAGCATGGATGGAACTGGAGAGCATTATGCTAAGTGAAATAAGCCAGTCAGTGAAAGATAAATACCACATGATCTCACTCATTTGTGGAATATAAAGAACATTATAAACTGTTGAACAAAAATAGATAGAGGCAAAGAAGCATTGAACAGACTATCAAACTACAGTGGGAAGGTAGGGAGGGTTGGGGGGTGTGGTAAGAGATCAACCGAAGGACTTGTATGCTTGCATATAAGCACAACCAACAGATGCAAGACACTGGGTGGGGGGGAGGGGGGGGGAGGGCAGTGCCTGGGAGACATATGCACTACTATTTATAATACCTTAAACAATAAAATAAAATTTTTTAAAAAGCTACAGTTTTAGCAACTCTCTGAGTTACATAACAAGACTCAATTACACCAGGTGGTATTGATTGATGTATTTAATGTTGGAATCAAGATGCCAACCATGACAGAATTGTTTAGTTCGATATTATGGCAAAATGCCACTTCTTTCACAAAGTTGGCTAATAATAAGTATTGCTTACAATGTGATGAGGCCTGTCAAGTAAGTTTATGGTATGCAAAATTCATAAGCTTTCAAGTATTCCTTTGAGATTGGCAGCATGGGCAGCCTATAGTGTGTTCCCTGTCTGTATAAGAAACAAACAAAATTGAATGGAGGGTGGGCTGGCTAGTAAGCAGTCCACATTATAATTGATTAATTATGAATATCTCATGTTCTATATCTATATTTTCTCTAGAATGTTCTTTTTTTTGGAGAGTTCTATATTTCAGATTCAATTTATATGTTTACTTGCAAGTGTCTCTGGCCGCACATTTCAAAGAGAGTCTGTTGAAGGGGAAATTAGAGGCTGTGATTCAGAATTCAGTGAGTCTAGTCCCTGCAGAAACTTGGCTGAGGATAGAATCAGTTCTTGGGATGCCAAATTTAGTGGCCCTGGGCCAGAGGCTAATTTTGAATGCATGGCACACATCACTTTGTTTCCCGATTAAGCCATGTCTGTGAATCCCATGCAAGCACAGGAACAGATTTTAGTCAACACATGTATTAGCTTTAAGCACATCATAGACTTAATTCTGGCTTTAAACATGTGACAAAAATTACTTCCTAACATTATAAATTCTCCTCTGAAAAAAATGAATAAGGAATGCTAATTGACGTTTTTATGTTAATGATTCCTTATTTGAATTTCAAGAATATCAATTGTGCTTATTTCTTATAAAAGCATATTCAAGAAGAAAGAAGTAATCTTACATAAATATATGGTAAAAGTTTAACAAATAGTGTAAAATTATTTTCCCCTCCACTTCTTGCTTCTCTAGTATATATTAGGTAGAAATGTATTCATGAAATTAAATTTGTTTGTTAAACTAATTCAGAAGTCTTAGAAAAGACTAAGAAAAATTAGGGAGCAAAGAAAACTAAATATCTATGTATTAGACTGGATGAAAGTTTCTTTATCAATATATTCATCTTCCTTGAGTCATACTGCTGTTTTATCACCTGGATACCTTACCAGAAATGTTTTCCACATTGGGAAGCAAACCTAAAGCTTTCAGTGTTTCAGAGTCTGCAGAAACACGACCCTTTCCATATAAATACTTGTGGCATTGTTCTAGGTTGAAGTCATTTGTAAATATACATACATATGTATGCTAAATGTAAAAAAATAAGTTATTAATATAGATTTTTAAAAATGGGAGCTGTTGCTACTGAGTGATAGGAAGGATTAATGTGCTTCCTTAATGGACTGACCTTGAACTGTGCCAACTTGCTTTGTTTTTAGTTCCGATTAAAAAGACCAGGATGAATCACATTCAGCTGGCTCAAAGAATTATAATAAAACACAATATTCTTGTAAATCTATTGCCAAGAACTGTATACAACAGTCTTCTATCTATACTAGTAACTTTTTAAAAAATCAACCAATGTATGAGAAACCCTTTTGTACAGAGAAAAAAGTCTACTAGTTAAATGATTGATTTTGTGCTCAATGTTTGTTCTCTACAGCCTTTTATTTTCTCTCTGTGTTCCTTTTTAGTGTGTGCATGCAACTCTGAGTATTTATTCACCACTGGATACTTAAAAGAGAAAGGAGAGGAAAAGGCAAGAACCAAATTAGAATCTTTTTGAATTGTTGGCTCTTGTTCCAGCCAATCCTCTTCTGAGTCGGAAATTATATTGCTCTTTTTGGAATTAGAGAGAGAAAAAAAGAATTCAGTGTAAATTATATCGTTATTTTACAACAGGCTTGCATTGGCCTAAGGGAAACACAAATTGGAACAGAAGAAATTTTGAAGCACGGGATGAAAATAAATCTTGTTTTCACCCAACACGGGTTTGACTTTGAGTGAATCTGTTGTAGATTGTGGGTACCATAGTTGTATATAATGGAGATGAGATTGGGGAGGCCTGACATCTCTTAATTTATGTATTCTACCAGTGTAATGCTAGCCACCTCCTGTTTTTATTATACCAATTTAATGCCAGCCATTTCCTGTTTTCATTAGACCATTGTAATGCTAGCCTCCTACTGTTCTCATTAGTGCAGGACTGTGTAATGGCAGCCACCTCATGTTTTCATTATAACAGAGCTGTATGGTGCCAGCTGCCACTTGTTTAACTTTACTGAGAAGCATTTGACCATGGATTACATACTCCTACAAGCTAGTGGCAAACCAAGGTAAAGGAGTCCAAGTTCTGGTGAAATAGTGGTTAAGTGACTTACTTATCAGCTATTAAACATGCAAGCAATATAATTGCTGGTTAATATAACTGTTTTGTTATCACTGTTGTTTTGTTGTGTTGTGTTTTAGAATCATTTGTCTGACAAAGACCTTTAACAGGATATTGAAATTATCTGTTGTGGTTATGTGTGGAGATATTTATATTACTGAGAAGAGTCAATTTGCAATAATGAAGAGCATTCACTGAAGAGCATTAATTGTGTCCAAAATGCGTCAAAGCTCTTTATGTATTATCTCAGTTATTTCTTACAGTTATCTTAGGAGTTAGTTACTCTCATTCGCATTTTACAGATGGAGAAGCTGAAGTACATGGTGGTTACATAATGCAGGGCTGGCAAATTTCCTCTGTAAAGGACTGGATGGTAACTATTTTCTGCTCTGTGGGCCATACAATTTTGTCCTAACTACTCAACTTCCCTATTGCACTGGAAAACAGCCATAAACAGCATGTAAATGAATGAGTGAGGCTGGCTTCCAACAAATCTTTACTTCCAAAAATAGGCTGGGGGCTGGATTTGGCCTGAAGTCCATGGTTTGCCCAGTCCTGATAAAGTCCCAGAGCTAGAGAGCAGTAGTGAGGTGTCACTCTAAGCAAATTGCTAGTATTCTGCTGCACAGCCTAGGGTTTTAACCGCCATCCAGTACTTCCTCTGTGTAACTTCTTAACTGGAAACACTTCCAATTCCTTTTATTTGGAAACCTTTTATTGTGCTGTGATTAACGTTTTCAAAAGAAAAACAACTTTACTTAATTATGTGCTTTTAAAACTTTTTTGTTTTATTATTTATATTTTCATAGTTTTGTCCCGGATGCTTTTATTTATGAAGCATCTAAGACTTCTTTTGAATAATAACATAAATAGAAAATGTATTACGGAAAATAAAAGAAGCATTTTTCTATGCACAAACAATAAATTTTCAAATATATTTTAACCTACATTTTTTCTTTATGTAAAAAATGTTATGAAATTATTTTTTAAATCCAGCACTTTGACACCCTCAGATTGCTGTA
The DNA here is from genome assembly GCF_000412655.1 of Myotis brandtii. NCBI lineage: Eukaryota > Metazoa > Chordata > Mammalia > Chiroptera > Vespertilionidae > Myotis > Myotis brandtii. The sequence goes on along the minus strand of NW_005364882.1, from coordinate 259,923 downwards.
TTATTATTAACTTACTGAATAGGGTAATCGACAGATGTGTATGGTTTGTTGAAATGATTAAAAGCTGTTGAGAATTGTAACCTGTCAGTGTTCCCTGGGAAACAAAGTCCTATCCATCTGTTAAGGGACTCTCTAAATAACTGTAATGAGTCACCTTTAAAATGGCAGCTGTCACCCTAAGATTTGAGCCTTGAAGCACAAAAAAAAGGAATGCGTTATATATAATGATGCATGTGCTTCAACAAAAAAGGGAAAATATGTCCCCCAGATTTCATGCTTTTGATTACAGAAGGGGTCTGAAAACAATGCTTTATTTTATTAGTCTGTGATCAACAGTTTGCGCTCCTGTCTGAGGCCAGTAAAAGACAGGCAAGCAGGAGTGACGCTGAAGCTGGGTAAGGCATTCTACCTCTGCATGGAACTTCTCACTTGCCTTTAAGATTTCTCAAAATGAACACACCCTCACAATGAACTTAGCATGGCTCAGCAGCACCTCTGAAAATTACTTTTATTGAACTGCAACAGTGAAGATTCAGGAAGAGGCAGGAGATTGAAGCAGAAAGCCAGTACTAGTTTTGAGAGCAGGAAGCACCTGAGTATTTCCTGCCCTCTCTGGGATGCTGGGTTCACTGTTTCAAAGTGGGGGTCGGTGGGTGAGAAGTTTCTTACACTCATTCTCTCCTTTCACTTCCAATTTTCTCAGTTTTATCTAAAATAGGGCAGGTGGAGTCATAACATTTGCTGTGAAATAAAATGCAAATTTCACTATGCAAATAGACCATTAGAAAGTAAATTAGCTTGAACAGTAGTGGTATTTCAGCAATTATGCTGCTTTTTAATATAGAAAGATTCAGCATAAATAAAACCCAGCAAGTCTGTGTATGTGCTGGGAGGTGACTGAGTCTCCACTGGAAGAAGGACCGCTAAGGCTGTGGCTGTGGTTCTCTCTCTTCTCTCGAATGCTTTACAAAGTGTTCCTGGCCTGCTGGCATCACCGCCATTTGCTACAGTGCATAACAACTGTATTTTTTAACACATTTAGTGCATATTTAACCAAGTTATAACAAATAAAATCTCCAATGTGGATTGGCTATAGTAATTATTATTTATATTAACTAGCCTGTCACCGTGCAGACTTTCCACTTTGCTACTGGGGTTCCTGTCACCCTTTTAACACATTACCATTATTATTTTTAAACCAGAGTCATTTCAAGTTCAAATTCATAAAATGTGCATTGGAACCGCCCACCCTGCATTACAGATGGGTAAAACAGAATATGTGTCAAGAGAAATAAAACTTTTGAGAAACCATTTGCACTCACCTTCCCCTCACCTCATTTAGAAAGTCAATTTGACATTTTTTTGAATTCCACATATTACTTTGAAAAGATTAAAATCAGTACTTATGGCAGGAAGAAGCCTGAGAGATCAATAGAGACATTCATTCTTCCGCTTCCAGGCATGTTTATGGCCACCTAGCTTCTGCTCAAATGTTGTCATTCCTTGATCTGCCACCTTCCCAACCATCATCACCTTTTCCATTCTGGCCCCCACAGACAACTAATGTCTTGGTAGAGAAAGATTCCACATACACATTAAGGGCAGGTGACTTGAGGTTGAGAGATATGTTGATCCTGTGACCTCTCAGGCAATAGTGGACTAGACCCTCGAGATAGTCCCAGAGGCAGACTCTTCCCCTCCCTTTACAGCTGGGGAATGTGTTTCACCTGCCCTCCTTAAGGAATTAGCTTTAAACTGCTTTGGTAGAAGTGAACAGCCATCCCAACCAACACGCTTCCATTCCATGGAGATTCTTCCAATGTATGTGCTATTGGAACTGAGTAGAATCTGAGATAATATTTTCAGCTACAAGAAGACACTAGCCCTGCCAATCTACAGAGCAGAATATACCCCCAAGAAGTTGGAAATAGGTCCTTATGCTAACTAATTTAGAAGTATTTTCAGGACTCCTCCCAAAACTCTGGAAAAAAACATGTCAATCCATTTGGTATCCAATGCCCATTATCTAAACCCAAATGTTGTTCATCACTCTTTTTTAAAATCTTTTCTAAGGCAGGATTTTTCAACATGGGTATTACTGGCACTTTGTCAGGATAAATCTAGTGGGGTGGGGGCTGTACTGTGCATTGCAGGACGTTTGGTTACTACTTGATGACAGTAGTAACACAGCACCCTCACCTCTTGACAACCGACTTGTCTCAAGGTGCTGACAAATATCCCAGGGGGTCAAAATTGCCCCTGGTTGGAAACCACTAATTAAAAGTCATTATTCCCAGTTTTATTGCCTAAATAATCGATCATTGTAAGCTCCTCTACTGATATGCATAGAACATTATGGAAGCATAAGATAGGACACATAATCATCAGCCTTGGGGTTCCTGGGACAGTGAATACAATGAAAACATTTCTTAGGAATCAAATAATTCTGCCCAACAGACTTCACACAGCAGATACCAGGAGGTGCTTGGAGAATCTGGAAATATTAAAAAAACAAAAAACTCTTTTTCAGAGATGAAAATCATCCATACTCTTGATCTGCACTTTTTTTCTTCTGTCTCTCTTTGCCTCCCAATGTTCCAAACACAATTACAGATTTCAAAGGAAAAATTATTTCTGGGAAGCTGGAAACATACACATAAATACTCTGCTGAAGGCTTGAAGCTGAGAATTGCAAGATTCAGCAAAGTTGGCATCGCCTTTAGATAGTTGGATGCAACCCAAGAACAAGGTGCTATTAGGCAGCATCTTATAAAGAATGGCTCACCAGGCAGCAGCAAGCTGTCCTCATGTTATTTTCCTGAATTCACATTCAGCTTGGCAAGCCTCTCGCAGGGCTCCCCCAGCTAGTGAGCCTAATTCAGGTGTCCCCAAGTCTCTTCTTCCTTGGAATAGGCATGTGTGTGACATCTCATCTCAGAATTTGGTACAATTTCCAACTGGACTTATCACACCATTCAATCCTTTCTAATTTCTAACCAGAAAATATTCTGACTTATTTAAATGTTTTTGCACACACTGCCTCTCTTCTTCCCGAATGTATTTCCTGTATATCTCCACTGCCAAAATCCTGTCCCACCTCAAATGCTCAATTCAAATGCTGCCTTCTCTAAGAAGCTGTTACTGATTCCCTGAGCCACCTCTCATTTCCTCAGCTGAAAGGACTTACGTACTCTCTTTTTTCTCCCACTGCAAGTTGTACTTCTCTCACAGTACCAACTACAGACTGTACTTGTGTAAATATATTTATTTCCCAGAATACTTTAAATTCTGTAGAGACAGAGGCTGCATTTTGTTAATATGTATGTGCTCCATTGTATTAAAAAACACAATGCAAGCTCCATAAATTACTGTTGAATTGAATTGGATGTCACATTCCCAGGAAGGGAATTGGATGTCACATTCCCAGAGAAGCCACATTTAACCCATTCATTTATTTCCTTTCTTCCTCTGTATTATAAACAGAAAGTAAATCTTAGCAGATATCCAAAATAAAAGTAATGATGAAATATACATAAGCTGAAATTTAGAGGTGGCCAGAGAAGAGATGCAGATTGAGAAATCATGAGCAGATAATCAGAGTTAAGAGTCTTTTCTTATCTTCGATCAACACCAAATATTTCACATGATGAGATATTAAAATGAATATTTCTTAACATATAAAAATTTATAATAATAGAGTAAAATTATTCACTTTCAACCTTTCAATGAATTAGCTAGCACTCTTGCATAAAGATTTTAGCTAAGATCCTGCATCCTTACCTATTTACCCTTTGCATGCCTCTGTTATATTTTATTATGCATTTTGTTCATTTTAATACTCGATGTAGGTTATACCTAAAATATATTATTAGTTTTCCCATTCTATATAATAAAAGCCTAAATGCAAATCAACCAAACGCAGAACGACCAGCAGAACGACCCGTCACTATGACGCGCACTGACCACCAGGGCGCAGGCACTCAATGCAGGAGCTGTACCCTGGTGGTCAGTGTGCTCCCACGGGGGGAGGACCACTCAGCCAGAAGCTGGGCTCAAGGCTGGCAAGTGCAGCGGCAGCAGCGCTAAGGAGCAGCAAGCCGAGTGGTAAGGTGCAGCAAGCAGGCAGGCGGTAAAGAGCGAGGGGTCCCGGACTGCAAGAGGGATGTCCGACTGCTGTGGAGAGCGGGCCTAAGCGGCAGTCGGACATCCCCTGAGGGGTCCTGGACTACAAGAGGGCACAGGCCAATTTGAGGCCCCCCCCCCCCCCACAGTGCACGAATTTTGTGCACTGGGCCTCTAGTAGGTTAATAAAGCAGTTTGGACATTTTTCACCTTATATAATTTTGGGGTGAGACATCATTGTCTTCATAATTGATCCATAAGCCTAAAGACATATGAAAATACATGTAAATATGAACATAAATAATAGAAAAATAGATAAGAAAAACTACATAATAGTTGATATTGAGATAAAATTATGAACTAAGATAAAATAAGAAAATAGTTACATATAAGACAAATAAATATTATATAATGATTAATACATTAAGTGGATATAGATAAAAACATGATTTTAAAAGAGAAAAGATAAGATTAAAAAATAAAAAAACCTTATCTCTAACTCAATTATTATATTGCAAACATAATCTTTCAGCTGCAATAGTAGAAGAAAATATCAAAACATGATTTAATTTGCTAAAAATGTAGCAATGAGATATTCAGCCAATCAATAGAACAAGTGAATATCACATCCCACCTATTTGAATTTAGATTTCCAAAATATAAAACTAGCTAATTAGTGTTAAAAGAACTTATGTATTTCTGAATTTCTTCAGAATAAGGTTGGTTTTCTGTAAACCGAAAAAAGAGATATGAACAATGTACTAGTAGGTTAAATTCAGGCAGAATCAGAAAATTTTCATTAACCAGCTTGAAAATGGCATAACCGACAATTGTGATCTCTCATTTTCATGTGATTGTTGAAGAATTGAATGGTGCAATATTGTATCCAATGTAGTGGGGACAGGTTATAAATTTTTTAAAAATGTGTTGTTCATTCCTTAGCTATATTACCACTGCTGAAATACCTGTTCTTAATTTTGTGATACTGGTTTTTGGAATATTTTACTCTCATGCCTATATATGTAATATTAATTCTCATGTAATGGATGTAATATTTTTTAAAAATATATTTTTTGATTTTTTACAGAGAGGAAGGGAGAGGAATAGAGAGTTAGAAACATCGATGGGAGAGAAACATCGATCAGCTGCCTCCTGCACACTCCCTACTGGGGATGTGCCCTCAACCAAGGTACTTGCCCTTGACCAGAATCGAAACTGAGACCTTTCAGTCCGCAGGTCGACGCTCTATCCACTGAGCCAAACCGGCTAGGGGCATGGATGTAATATTTTAAAGTATCTTCAATATTACTAGAGTTTATGTAATTCTTTCTAAAAAGCCAATTAATAATCCTATTAGTCTAATATATGCCAAATGATGATATAAAGAATTCCATAAAGTCTATATGACTGCTTAGAGGTGAAAATATATCAGGTTGATGGAAAAAAAGTAATGTTTCATAATATCCTTTTAGAATATTTTTTAATATATTTTATTTATTTATTTTTTTACAGAGAGAAAGGGAGAGGGAGAGGGATAGAGAGCCAGAAACATCGATGAGAGAAACATCGACTCAGTTGCCTCCTGCACACTCCTCACTGGGGATGTGCCCGCAACCAAGGCACATGCCCCCGACTGGAATCGAACCCGGGAACCCTCAGTCCGCAGGCCGACGCTCCATCCACTGAGCCAAACCGGTCAGGGCCTTTTAGAATATTTTTGAGAACATAACACCAAGGTAAAAAAGTTGAGGGAATCTTAAAGGAAGCACAATTCTTATGTCATTAAATTTTCTTGGAAACTGTCATTCCTATTCTCTGCTTTTTAATTTATTTACTACTGTTATGAGCAATTAACATAGAGGCTATCTAAATTCTATGATGTGACTGTTAATTTATAGGGGGAGGAATATTACTAGCATAATATAATTTTTCAGGTGATAAATTTAAGACACTAGAGAGGCAAAAGATTAGATTGGACAAGATTGCAGATTCACAAAATCTGAAACAAACACAGCAACAGGACTTTCAGTTCAAGTGTGGTCTTAAGGTTTCCTAGCTTAATGTAAGTGCACTTGCCTTTTTAAGCTTCAGAATCCTTAACTCTGTACTGTCTTATAATTTTGTGAAAATGCTCTGTAAATTGGAAAGTTCTCTACAAGCAGAATGTATCAGTATTAATTTATATTTGTGTAACTCTTAGTCAGTCTTCCTGGTGCTGAAAACCCTTAGGGAAGTAAGAATGATTTTCATGCAAGCAATGATGAACACCAATATTTCCCACGAAATACGACAATCTGTTTAAAGTGAACAGAGAGAGGGTTCCAAATTTAATGTTTGTTTTTTAACAATCATAAAAAAATATTATGAAACAGTTTGACTGAGTAACATAACTTCAGGCAACTAGATTTTTAAATATAAATCATACTCAAAATGTTATTTATTAAAATGTTACAGATAATTTAATGTGTATAAAAAGAAGGGGAATAAATATTAAGTTCCTCTTAAAGTGAAGTGTTTCATTTGTAAGACAAAAATAGAATAGTTATCTTGATCTAATGGGTGATGTCAACTGGTGTGAGACAGTTTGCAAATGCTCCCTGAGGTCTTCCCCCCTTAATCCATCTTTGCATGTAAGATACTCATTACCATTTAAACTAGTTTGGAAAAAAAAACAGTAATTTTTTTTGAATCTAAAATACTAAAAAGGGGGACCCTCTTTTAAGAATATTGAGAATTTAATTCCTAATGTCCAGTGGCTTGTCCAGTTTTATAGTGTCTAAAATGAGCAGAAAATGATACATTTCCTTGGTGAACCATGTGCAACCATCTCAAAAACACATACTGAAGAGGTTTGAGGATGGTCCATTAACTTGCTGATTTATTTCTGTGTGCCACATTGATGAACTTTAAATTGGGTTCTGTTCATATTTTACAAAGAGTTGTTGTCTACAATTACTAAATAATTGTAACTTGTGAGCATATCTACTTAAAAAACATAATTCATGGGACTTCCATCATTCATTGTCATGAAGTAAGCCTGTAATATATGTTTCATTCATCACTTCCTCCTGACTGTAGCATGGCCAGGTAGGTTCTTCACTTCAGCAACTCAGTGCTCTCTCAACAGTGATCAGACGGTTCAATTGAGTCAATGAACAGCTTGCTCTCATTTCACTCTTGAAAGCAGTGAATGGCATGATAGGCATGTAGCTTTTGTTCTTCTTAAGAATGAATTTATTTTCATTATACAAAAGTAATGTTGTCATGGCAACATAAGGTCAATTTCTATTTTAATGTAATGTATATCACCTAGGCACAAACTATAAGTACTCTGAGGGTAAAATGTAATTGGTGTAGTTCTTTGTACCTCAGGGTCCCTGTGAAGCACTTGATACCTAAGTGATGCTCAATGAAAAAGAAACAGAGAGGTCGACAAATAAAATGAGCAAAAGACTGAGTAGATAAGCCATGGAGTCTATCCCAATAACTGTAAAACTTAAACATCTTCTTCAGTATGAAAAAGCAATGCAGTTTTCTTGATATAAGTTATGCCCTCACAAGAAAATTAAAATTAAAAGAAAATCTAAATGGGCAGACTATTATATTGATTTGTAATTTAGGAGATGCCCCTCACTGAGAGTCAGATTGTGGAGTAACTGAGGAAAATGCAAACAATTAAATCCAATTTATAAACAGTCATGTGTATTAGAACTTACCTATTTGTTTCTCTCACCAGGCTTTCACCCAAGCATCAATCCTTGTTTACTGTTTACTCCTAGGGCATAACAGCCCATGGCAAACACACAACAGAAATTCAGTAGATGTTTGTTGAATGAGTAGAAAGAGAAACTTATTATTTTAAGTTGCTAAGATGAACATGTATTTACTTTAAAATGTCATTTATAAATATGTACTCTCTTCAATAATGTAAGATTATGAGAGGGTTTATTTCTAAAATCCTGGAGTAGTAGGATCTTATACCAAATTACCTTCAAACCAGTTTTAAATATTAAAAACCACAAGTTTCTTTATAGTATGAATCCCTAGAAATTATTTGACTAGTCAACTTATCTAAACAATCTGGATGACTGTTAACTCATTTCAGAGAGAACTTAGTGACATTATTGTTACATAAAATTTTGTAAAATCTTATTTTACTAGCAAACAAATAACTAGCATAAACAGTTGTGCTGCCACAGTTGCTTTCCAAATTAATTATGACCAGGGTCCCTGGGGCATGCAATGTGTAACACATCACTTGTGTGTTAATGAATCCAAGGGAATGCAATGCCACTATTAGTAATAGCTTTTTATTCGGAGTCCTCATTTTCCAGATAGGTCACATAAACACAGCCATTAAATAATAGCATTGAGATAAATCCATAAAATGTATGCTGCTTTTGTTGTTGTCTTTGTTCACCAATCACTTGGTGCAGCTAAGAACCTTATGGTATGATGGAGTTGATATATGGAAATAGCCAACCTGCAAAACACTGGGGCCAGGAAAGTCAGCCTTTAATCAGGTCTCATTCAATTATGTTTCAAAACACATCTTGATAGCCAAAACTCTCATTTGAATTAATGCTCTAATAAATGCTGTCTGTTGTCAAAATAATATAATATAATTAGACAATGATGAGTGGGCATGTATTATGCCAGACCTCAGTTTCCCAGTTGACCTCAGCAACTTATACTCCATTAGGCAATGAACAGTTTTTAACCTGGTTCTAATAAAGCATACTGTTCTCTTACTACATGACCATATTTTTATGGTGTCATTTTTTAAATCGGGCAGTGCCTAGATCTTTTACAGGGAAGTCATATTTTACAAGATCTCTGCTAATTTAGGAAAACAAAACAAGTCCATTTCCAAATCAGGAATTCAATTAATTAATAGAGCAGTGAGCCAATCTTTGTATATTGCCTGCAATTGGATGTCAGGTTAAGAAATAATATGAAAGCATTGTTTGAAATTGTGTGAAATGTCTCTTTAATGTTTACTTTGGTATAGGTATAACTAACACTGATTCTTACTACTTTTAACTTTGATGAAAAGATCTTTCATCATTAGCATGTTATGGAAAGATTTTGTTACTGATTTTTTTAGTTCATCAGTAAACAATTTTTAAAACTTTGACTTTCTTATGAAAGTTCATATAAATTACTATTCTGTGCTTGACATCAGTTATTTAAGAACCTAAAAGAAAAAGTATCATCAAAGTATTCATTTTGAATGTGTGGAGTTTTTCTGAGGGTTAGTAAATGGAGATGTGAATTAATATTTTATATTCTGAATGATGCTGAAACCCCTTGGAACAGCGATGTTGGATTGTGTATCACCTCTTAGAGCAAGTTGCTCCCCAAAAGGGTGATTTTGGCATCTCATAGACTTCCTTGGAAGTCAAGCACCAGAGGTCTGTGATAAAGGTAGTTGCCAGCATGAAGAAGAGCAAGATTCCCTCAATTCAGTTATAAAAGCTTAGAGTCCTGACTGCTGAATTACCACCAACTTGCAAATAAATAACCACTACTAAATGCAGATAACATGTTAAACAGCTAACACTAGTAAATCACTGGTGACAGAGAGCCGAAAGCGAAACCCCTCACACATTGGCACACCAATTCTTAAAGTCTTATAGCATTGTAATGTCTTCAGACACATATACTAAATTGAACAACTGGTTACTCAAAGTTAAGAATGTTTTAAAAACAAACCCTAATCTCTTTTTTATGTCAGTTACATACTGCCTTAGATTTTACTAAGTGGCTATCTGTCTAGTAAGAGAGAAGCAACACTTGGTAAGACTAAATGGAAATCCATCAAATGTCTGCTATCAAACTAAATCAACCTGTGGTCTCCTGGCAAAAAGTAACATCATATAACATAGACAACACATTTCAGATACATAAATTGTCCAAAATATAGACAGTCAATTCGGTTTCACATGTACAAGATCCCTTCTTTTCTAATTTAAACATTTACAAATGATAAAAACCAATAATAGAGCTTTGGAAAGGCTGTTACTAGGAACCAAATACAGTTCTCCAGAGAATAAGGCTGATGGGAGTTGTTCACTCTTCCTTTCAAAGCAATTTGCAAAGGAGGTACAGTCTAAAATCTTGACAGCATTTGAGGGAAATGTTTTCAGTTGAATTCGTTGAGGTTTAAAATTACAAAACTTACTTCAGTTCAGTGTTTGTTTTCACTCTTGTTTTTGTTAATCTAGGAATTTTATGACATTTATGCTGTTTCTACACTGGCTTGGTGGCCAGAAAAGAAGGCACAGAATTCTCCACCAGTTTGCAAATAATGCATTTTTCTGCTCCAGTGCACAAACAGCCTTTATTTAACTCAGCACCACATTTTCTAAGGTATGGGCTGGAAGCTGTTTGTCATGAAGCCGTAAAATGCCAAAAAATTTTAACACTGAAGGAAAATGTCAATCAAGGCATTTTCCCATCTGCTGCTACTTCTGCAAGTGCTAATTTTATTTTTCCCAATTCCTGAAATTTGAGGTTTCCTAGCCTCACATGGAAGTAAGTTTGAAACTTGCTAAATGACACAAGAAAAAAAATGCAAGCAAATGAAGGAATAGGAGGTGTATTTTTCTCAAAGGACACCAATAAAAAGAGGCAGAAGCACATTGAGAAAAATGGAAAACATTCTGTTAAGACCCAGGCCTGTTGAAAAACACTACACAATGCAAATAACCAGGGCTGGTATCACACATGCATTAAAGCATTTTTCATGGTTTTGAAATCAATGGGAACACACATCTTGAACCACATAAGATACTTTTAAAACCAATCAACAGTATGATATCTACAGAGGCAGAAACTGTATGTTATTGAGAAAACATGAAGAAATTTCAGGTATTGGTACAAATGCCATTCTTGTGATTTAGCATGACTTTAATAAAAGCTTCTACAAGGACTTGCACATAACCATGACTGACAGATGTATTTTTTGACCTTTCAGATAGCTCCATCGGCTCACTCAAACACATTTTGAACAGATTATGTACTGTAGTACTTGGTAGACTATACATTAAACAAGAGACTTTGCTCTGAGGCACTGCTTCCCACACTCCATGGGGAAAAGGAAGCAGGAAAAAACAAAACTCATAGAGTTCGACAGCTACTGAGGCAACACTTGCCATTTACAATATAAGCCCAAATATTTTTGCAACACAACTATATATTAATTTAATAAAATACACAATATAGCTCTTATACACTCAACAATTTGGCTCATATGCACTGAATCTGCAATAAATCAATAAAAATATGTCATTTGATGTAAACACATTGAATCTTCTTACATTTGCACATATAAATGATCATGTGATTTGTGTATGTCTAAGACATTTTCCCTTTCCTAAGCTATTTTAGTGTCCACAAATAAGTAAAACACATTAATCATGTTAATTTTCTCTGAATAGTATTATTCAATGGTAACTATTTTTTTCAGAATCTTTCTAGGTCAAATTAAAAATAGATCTATCATTATTTATATATTTGTTGGACACTAAAATGCTAAAGAGAAATTTCAAAACGTCAAATTTTCTCCTCTTTTAGTGAAGTGAATTAGTCTGTGTGTGTGCAGGACAAAAATGGACTATATCTTTTTACACTTAACTTTTATACGACATGAGGTGTCTTACAAATGACCAAGTATTTTTAAATTTTTTTTTCAACTAATGATATGGAATGTTCTTTGTGTTGATATGTGTGGCAGGTAACTTTATACAGAAATGCTTACCACAAATATGTATTCATGTTTGGTGTAGCTTGGACTACTGCAAGGTCTTTGCGGGACTTTCAGTAGAAGCCTGTGATGACTGCTAAAAATCCACCACAGAGCACACATTATGACCCTGCTTTGTATGGGGTTTATAGGTAAACAGTGGAGTCAGCATAAGTCACGGAGGACAGTCTTACAGTGATCAAGAACACTTCACTTCTCCCACGCATACCTCCTAACAGATGGTCAAAAGGTATCTTGCCTCCTCATCCTCCTTTTTCTTCTGTTTTTCTTTCCTCTTTGAGCATCATCAATTCTGTCCTAATATAAGTTTGGTCAAAACACAACCATTGTTATCTCTGAAAAAAAAAATAGCAGTGAAAAGGACATACTTGTGGGCACTTCAGATGTTCACGGAAAGCCTTAAAGCAGCATTGGTCTCTTCATCCCCCTAAACCAGGTTGTCACCAGGAGGGATCATTTTTACATCAACAGAAGAGATCAGAAAATGCCAATGCTTTTTTGTTGTTTGTGTTCCTCCTCTCACTTTCTCACAGCCACAGGGTCATTTCCCCGACAGTCTTGCAAAAGCTTATCAATTTCTCTCACGACTTCCTCCGCATCCACCGACTCTCTGCCCAGATCCCTGTTGGGGTGGTCAAGCTGCTCGAGAACGGCCCCCATCTCGCTGGAATCCCGGCTGGCTCTGGAGTGGACATCGGCGAAGACCCTTGCCATCTGATCGGAAGCCATGAAGGGAGGGTCTCTTGGTTGCTTACTGGGCGACAGATACTGACTGTCAGTGGGCAAATACTGGCTGCTTGCTTCGGCCAGGGCTCCTGGTTTCGCTTCGCAACCATCCTGAGAGCCTTTCGTTGAGGTGCAAGGCTCCATGCATGCCTTGGTGGGGCTGCTTGATGCTGAGGGGACCTCTTGGAGGAGAGGGCTCAGGGCACGTTTGGCTTTTAAATAAGGTTTAACATTGGCAATGAGAATAGTGTGCTCTCGCTTGTCTTTTCCAAATGTACAAAAGGTCTTTTTCCCAGTGGGATTCACAGTTTCGTAAGTCTCAGTCTCAACATTAGCTTCAACTGTGGGTACAAAGAGATTTGTGCGGTAATCTGCGTTTTCAGCCTGATTGGCTGCAGGGAACTGTGGCATCCAACACCTGTCAGAATGACCAAGCACTCGGCATTCATCTGTGCAATTAATGCACTCTTCTGGTTCTGCAAGACAAAAAACAGCAAGTCCCATCATTAGAGTTGCCTTTACATTTCTACCAAGGCTCCGTTCAGCTCTCAGTGGGCCTGCTTGACCTCTGGTCTCTTAATTAAAAAGGAAAAGAAAACAATAATTAAAACATTTCAGGATGGTTGCATAAACCTGCTGGTTGAGACAATGGTTTTATTTAAGTCTAGTCTCTAGATATTAATGAATTCCCATAGCCTGGGAAGAAGAAAAAGTGGCCATTGGAGAATCATTCTCAGTAGAATAGAACAACACTAAAAACTAATGTCCTTGGGATAGCAGTTAGTCTTTGTTCTGTATAACCCATCCTGGAAACAGTGAGCTTCAAAGAGGATTACTCGGATTAATTTTTCAAACCAGATAACAGGGCAAAAACTGGATTGCAGACTTTTATAACAAGTCCTAAGCTTATTTTTAAATGTTTTATCCCTATTTTCCTTGTAATTGTTATTTTGGTGACAGCATAAAATAAAAGGTTTCCTTTAAAAGCCTATTTTTCCTGCTGAGAGTAGCAAATGGAAATTTTTATCAGAATGTGTTATGAATAAACTTGTCAAAAAGTGCACATTTCTATTTTATTAGATATCGGTATGGATCATATAATCAGTTTTTTTTTCACATTAGATTTTTGTTTTTGGTGTAAGTAGGTGAAAATGGATTTAGTCAACAGATATAGTTCAGAGTGAATGACAAATCATGATTTCCTATTTTGAATGATAGTGCTTTCTGTGAGAATTTTTGCTTCTCTCTTTTGCCCATAGAAATATAGATAATCTAAATAAAGCTTTTTTAATTACCTTTATTTCAAAGATGCTGAACAAGAAAACATGAAAGAAAATTTCTTCATTATAAGAACAGCTGCATACTTCCATGACCCCAATATTTTAAACTACAACTTTGAACTTCGTCTTCCTAGTTGTCCTTTTCATCTGAAATAGCTATTTCCCTTAATGTTTAATGATCCTTTAAATCAGAAACTTTTTTTAGGAGAGGATATTTACAATTTACCTCTGTGTGATGGGAATAGAATTCCCTACATATTTAAGAACCCTTGGGATTGTCACTAAATTGACGCGTGAGGATCTTGACAAATTTATAGTGTCATGTGCAAGGAGAAAAATGTTCACATGAAAGATATTTAAAATAGGGAGAAGCAAATTTAATAGCATTGATAAATTTATACAGTTACTTTTCAAAGCCATAAATAAAATCTGAATTTATATTTAAAACACATAAATAATTCCCTCTCTAAAAAAGAAAAAAATATATACAATACAACTTGATTTATCTCAGAAGATTTTAAGATGAAATTTCCTATGACATTAACATTTTTTAAACTTATCTAAATACTGTCATGACAGAACAAAATACTGTGGCATTACTAGCATGTATCATTAACACGTGAAACATTTGAAACATATTTAGGTATGTCATGTTTTTTTAAAATATATTTACCTGTGAGCAAATTAAATATGTTAAGTTTAGTATGTAATGCAGGTAAGTATGTTGAAATGCAGTTTCCAACTGATCTTTTACCCAGAGACTCAAATGTTATCTGACATGAAATTGTTAGACAGATGAACATAAAGAGAAGAAGAAGGATCCAGAAACATAACATTTTCTAAAATGCCTTCCTGTATAGATTTAAAGTACAATAGAAATTTTATAGAAAAAAATATCCTGAAAAGTTTAATATCTGGTATCTATTTTCTTTACCTATTCTGAATGGGAATCATAAATAATACTTCCATATATGTGCCAGTAAGTATTAGGAAAAAAAGGTATTATTTCATTCAACCAATTTTGTCCTCCAAAAATACAGTAGAACACTTTACTACCTATTTCACTTGGTGATACTTTTGAATCTTTTAGAGTCAAATTTTTTTAAAAATTCATTTGCAATCCATACACTCTCTTTGAAACATAATAACATAGTTTTATATTCCAATTGTGACTGGCCTTCAATTTCAGCTATTTGGATAGCCTAACACTGAATAAATTCAATATGAATTTAAAAAGAGAGTGAAAGTGATAGAATAATGCAGATATATGAAAGTGAAAATCGACCTTGATTTTCAACATAAAATGATTGTTTGCACTTTACTGCTGAAAATCTGCAGCTTTTTACTTGACTCCTTCATGTCACATCCTAGGGAGCAAATTTTGAGTGTTGATTGTGATACATTATAAGCTGTTCACCTTGTGATTAGGCTGCAATTTTGATGGCAGCAGTTCACAGACAGTGAAGAAAATAGAACGGACACTTTTGCACTAGCAGCAGAAACTATGAGCATAAAGTAAACAATAACTGCAGGGGTCAAATAAGAATTTATGATAGTAAAATTATTTTTGAAGTAACATCAATAAAAAGATAAATAGGTTGGTACAGAAAAGAGACACATAATGTATGATTAGCTACACCAAAAAGAAAAAAAAAACAAAGAAAGAGGGAAGAAGAGAAGCTAGGTGAAGGGTGAGAGGCAGAGGAGGGAAGCAGAGAGGGAAGAGGAGGGGGAAACGTTTTAAAGAAAGGGAGTTGCATTAGGAGGATTTCTGCCATGTGTATCTTTTGTTATATATTTGCAAAATCTCCTCAATAACCTGTGTATAATAAAGAATAATATTGTTGAGTGTTTTCTCAAGCCTTAGAACTATAAATGTAGGTAAACTTCTGCATCTTAGAGAAAATGGATCCCAAAATAGATATATTGAATTAGAAGCTATAGGATTTTTTTAAAGCAAATTATAAAAGACTGCCCCTATTTGCATAAATGAGTGTAACCAAAAACAAATATTTGTATCAGAAAACAATTTTAGAGACACTGGGCAGAAGAAATCAAAGCAAAAATAATTGATCCAAGATTTACTTTTGTCTTCTGGAGCAATCTGAGATTATAAGGGAATTATTTACCTTTATTTTAATACTTTACTCAATATAACATGATTTCTCTTCAACAGAATTCACCCTCTACCAGAAAAATGGACTAATCCAAATGGTATGCAGATGAGAAAAATTGAGAAATAAGCATGTTTATATTGCAAAGACAAAGCAATTCTGAAGTCCAACAGCTAAAAATCTGGACAGTTCTGCCTATAGAAAAAGTTTCCAATTTCTAATTTTTTAAATGTATGATTGTCTGAAGAATCATGTGACCATCAGATAAATTGGAATACTTGTTTAGCATTAAATTTAGCATTAAGAATCATTTTCTGTAGTCATATAGCCTCATTTGACTATTGCACAAGCTCCCTTAGGGAGGGATCTAAATACTGTCATCCTAAATAGTTTAATTTTGCATCTTAATTTATAAGATATTTTTTCAAATGATATAAAGTCAATCAAATGACTACAGTATTGCAGTTCATTCTATACCATAAATCACACACACACACACACACACACACACATACACACATCTTTGTTTGTGTGTGTGAGAAAATTGAGCTTTTCCCAGGATATATAGTCCAGATAAAATTTGAAAACTCAAATACATAACCAATGCATTTCTGAAAATTAACTATCAATAATTGTCATAAGCAACGTACAGGTGAATCATTACAACATACAAAAATGTTTTATATTCATAATATGAGTGATAACATAAATATAGGGCTTCCCAAAAAATGTATATACACTTTAACAGCTGATAGCTCAATTTTGAAAATGAAATACATGTTAATAAACACTGCCCTTATAACTATTCAAAGTGTGTGTTTACATTTTTTGGATACTCTCTATATATAAAATATAAATATTTATATATAAAGCGTCACATATATAGTGAATGAATATATATGTATAACTCTTTTTATCTAAAATCTATCATTGGCCAAACAACTTGACTACTTCTGATTTTAGAATTTTATACAATGCAAATTGATTTAGACATAAAGACGTCTGAAATATGCATATTCACATTGGCTGACATCTGAAAGCTCTCTTTTTTTAAAGTATGTTTTTATTGATTTTTTTTTAGAGATAAAGAAAGGGAGATGTCTAGAAAGATAGAAATATCAATGAGAGAGAAACATCAACTGGCTGCCTCCTGAACACCTTCTACTGGGGATCGAGACTGCAACCCTGGCTTGTGCCCCGACTAGGATCCGAACCAGTGACCTCTTGGCCCATGGGTCAATGCTCAGCCACTGAGCCACACCAGGAGGGCTGAAAGCACTCTCTTTTTAATGTAGATTAAGCAGTTTAATAACTTAATCTTAGAGATGGTAGGTAAGGAATCATGTTGTGCCAAATATATCTTCAAAATAACTGTCATTGAGGAAGTTATGTGTATGTAAGGAAAAATATTTAGGCAATACATCAAATGATCTGCTCTTGAATTATTGGATTTTAGCAATCTTCCATAAAGGACACCATGTTTAATGCTTACAGTGTGATTTTAACATTGTAAAATCACCATATCTTTAGGAATGCATGGCCATTTCGACAACGGGTAATACTCCTTGTATGTTATGACTCAGTGGTGTTCATTGCAAAGGAGACATGTCCAGAAACCAGTCCATGAAATTTCTTACTTCAGAGTAAATCTACATCTTTATTCTAATCTGTCTCATTCTCAGGCGAGAATTTATCACAAATCAGAAGTTAAGTTTATTTTCCCAGTCTTGGAAACACTAAACCACACCACCCAAAGAGAGATACTTGGCAACTAATTTGTTACCACTTAGGGAAATATTAGAAAATGTAAAAAGGATTTCTTCTGCTTAGTTTCAAACTTGCTTTCTGCCTCAGGAGCCCACACATTTGTACATCGGAAAACACACATATAGTTTCTATCATTAGAACTTCAGATATGCATCTGATTTAATTTTTATAATGAGGAAATAATTGTGTCTTAGAAATGTGAAAACCAAAACCTATAAGTCAGGGCATGAATGAGCGAGTTCTAAAGTGCTGTGGCCAGGGGCGAAGGACATCTGAGAGTTTTCTCTGCTTAATTACTGTTAACAAAATGGCTTTATTTCTGCTTTACATGGGAATTATGCTTCTCTATTAGTGTTTTTGTGGTTGTTAATGTTTCTAGCAGCATCTTAAAATTACCATTGTTTCTAAGTGGACAACTCTATAAATGGAAGTCCGTTTTTTATTTGTTCTCATTTTTCTTTTTTATTTCAAGTTTACCCTTTTTTCACTAACATAAGCTTTCATAACACCTAAGTAGCTGTCTAGAAAAGCAGGGAGCAGAAAACATCTCCACTTATGGCTGAAACAAGTGTTCTGGAGATTAACTCTACAGAATGTAAATGAGGCACCCATCGCAGATTATCTACCTTCAGACAGATGAGCCCAGAACGCAGACTGGCAGTTCATTTATACTACTTTTCCTACTAAAAGGTTCTAATGGTGTAACAGGAGTTTGTTTTTACTACCTTTTTCTTCTTCAGCGCACACACACATACACACACACACATACACACACACACCACACACAACGTCACACATGCACACACACACTTCCCTATAAACACAACAAATTGTGATTTACCCAAATATATCCTAACATATCAGAGAGAAAACATCAATACTAAAATAGAGATCTCATCAGAATACAGTCCAACAAAGCTCTAATGAATGTCTCAGTAAGTTGATATAATTTGCAACATCCTGTGAACTGACACTTTTGCAACCAACAGTTCTTCCCTTTTTTGGTGATGCTGTTTATTATTTACTTACTACCCTTTGCCATCCTATGAGCCCCTCACCCTTGTTATAATAGGGCGAGTCATTCCATTAAAATAGCACCTTTCCAATCTAGACTCATTCAAATCATTTCCATTTGTGACTTCTATGTCCCATTTACTAGCATATTAGCTAAAAATAAACCTGACTTCGCTCCATCTGACTCTAAGAGGGGTAAAAATTTCACTTTCAATATCATTTCCAGAGACAGTGTCAGAAAGTTTCTCAAAACTTTTTCCCACTGTATCAGAATAAAAAGAAGTGAGTACCCTAAATTACAATTTTATCACACACCTTTTTTCCTGCTAGTGTTCACATGCCTGCCAGCCTTAATATTAGCACAATTTTAATAAGCTTGGTTAGTACCTTATGAAGGGAAGGAATCATAAGGAAAAAAGTCACATCTGAGGACCAATCACGTTTTTTAGCTAAGTAGTATTTCATCTACTGCATTGTATTTCCTGTGTTTCTTACTTGTGCTCAGGGATCTATGTTGTTTTACTAATCAAGTAACTGGTACACAAATACACAGATGGGGGACGTCGTTTTGCTTCCTTTATTTCCTAATGTGAGGGGAATCGTGCATTTGTTGCAATATGCTCATTTGTCATTGTATGAGGATGCCTTCTCCCACCAGCAGTGATATAATGATGAAACACTAGGCATAGGTCTGCAGAAATATAATTTTCCCAATAATTGCCCATAAAAAATCAGAATTTAGAAACAGAGTACACAACAAAAATGCTGTGAGACAAACATGTATTTTCAGGTGGATGCACTACAAATCTGGCTTCCCGATTTTACCTCGGTCGTGAAATGCCATTTTATCTGTTTTTGATAGGTAGAGAGCCCATGTTGAAGAGGAAGTTATTATAACACTATCAATAGGCAAACAGCGCAGCTCTGAAGTGCTAATCCTCTAGCGTGCACCTGCATCGCACAATGCTTCTGGATGTATTGCCAGGGCTGCATTCAGACACCGGAAACCACTGGCCTGTGTCATGTTCAACCGAATCCCACTGCAGCTGCGTATTTGGGGGATTGGCACATTCGCACTCTCTATGCAGCCCAGCTGTACACCTTCAGGCGTGGTTTTCAGTGTTTGGAACCCTTTGGACATAACAACATGTCTACCCGAGTGAACTTTTTGGCATTTGTATTGATATCATGAAGATAATACTCCGAGATAAAGAAAACTTAAGTTAAATGGAAACTTATGTTAAGGAATAAAATCAAAATGATAAAAAGAAATTTGATGTAACAGCAACAGAAATATATATAT
>NW_005364882.1:153729-239688 GCF_000412655.1 Myotis brandtii | reverse complement strand
GAGAGAGAGAGAGAGAGAGAGAGAGAAAGAGAGAATGTAAACCATGCATAGGGAATCTATGGCACAAACATAGAAAGTATTTCCCATAGCACACAGCTCTGAGATTAGCATTCAAAATTCAGCTGCCTGCCTCCCCATCTCATACTGTAGTTGCCGCCATCACCTGGGGCAGCAGCAGATGCTTGGAAGTGCAGGCCCAGATAAATGGGGCCATCTCTTTCTTAACAGGTACCCCGAGGAGAACTGGCTCTGAAGCTCAATACTATTCTCATGGAGCAAGTTTTTGTTTTGTTTTGTTTTTGAGGAAAAAAAAAAACTCTGAAAGAGCCTCTCCGGGGGAAAAAAATACTGCTCAAATGCCTGCACAGAGTAAAGACAGCTCAAATTCAGTGGGGACGTTAGATGTGTGTAGTTCAGCAGTTAGTTTAAAGAAGTTATACTCAATCATCCATAATGCAGTTTTCAAGGAAAGGCATCGTGAACAGAATATAGTGGAATAGGTGTTATGTCAAATAAAGGTTTGCGGTAAATGAACCTAAGTCTATCCACCTCTAAAATCCTCCAGTCTCGCCCAGCCGGTATAGCTCAGTGGTTGAGTGTTAACCTATGAACCAGGAGGTCTCAGTTTGATTTCGGTTGGGGCACCAGGTTGCAGGCTTGATCCCAGTGGGGGGCGTGCAAGAGGCAGCCAATCAATGATTCCCTCTCATCATTGCTGTGGCTCTCTCCCTCTCTCCCTTTCTCTCTCTGAAATCAATATATATATTTAAAAATAAAATTAAATCCTGCAGTCTCTGATTATATCTCTTCACCAAGGAGTTTACACTTTGATTGGAAACTAGAAAAAAAGCTTTAAAACCATCATAGGGGAAATAACTCATGATAAATTACATTTGATCACTGCAAAAACACAGATAAAAGTTGCCTGTAATATTATGAAAGGCTTTGTACAAGAAGTGGTGTTTGATTGTAATTCAAAGAATGATCAGAGTTTAAGCAGACAGTGGAGAGCAGGCAGAGGGTGATCCAGGTGAAAGGATTAGAAAGTGAAACACTTGCCACACAGAAGTATGCTTCTCTCAGGGTAATAAGAAACCAGCTTTATAAGCCAAAGGACATACGTTGCAATGCCAAAAAAATAAAATAGTAACATCGGGGAAACTGGCTGGCATTTACAAGAGAATGGAAAAACTCTAACTACATGAACACATTTAATGTAGCAGCCAATGGAACACTAATACAGGTATTTGAGCAGTTTATTACATGCCTCAGAAAATTCTTGAAACATCTTGGTACTTGATTGCAAAGGTACTGGACAACATTTATGAACATACAAACCTGGGATGAGCCAAGGGCGAGTAGTATTCAAATCTGCATTATTTCTAAATTGAGATATCTCGAGTTTTGGTGCCAAACAAGGATATCCCCAACAGAGCACAGTAGGCCCTGGCATGATTCACTGGCTTAGTCATTCTGACCCCAATGCCACCCCATGCTGCTCGCATCTCATCAACTTTTCCTAAACTACATAAACTGGCACTTTATATTAACAGTATAAATCTTGCATTTTATAATTCTGTATTGAAAAAAAGATATCTTCTTCCTACATCTAATGTAGCCTTCCTGCCTCTTCCTCTAGTTTATTATTGTTAAACAAGCATAAGAATTATTATGATCGCATGTCTTAAATATTAAAGAATTTCTTCAGAAACCCAGAAGAGGGAAAATCTGAGAAAGAAAATCCTTTTAGGTTTCTAGGAGAGAGAGAGAATAAATACTCTTAGAAGGCCCAGAGAATAACCACAAATAATGTAAACGTTGAATCTGTGAAACTCTTCAAAGTTGATTCTGGATAATTTTCCCATTGAGTTATATATTTTTGCATTCCTCCCTAACTCTTAGTATTTTTTAGTCTCTTTGCCTCTCACTGAGATCTTTATAACTCTTGAGGTTTAGACACTGACACCATGTATGTTATTCATGTTCAATCCCTTGAGTACACAGAATGAAAAATTCACTTTTCTGAATTTGAACAAAGTACTGAAATTGATATAATAAAACACATTAATTTAAAAAGGTATAAAATATTATTGGCAATCTATAATAGAAGTGACTACCCTATGCAAGTGACTCATTTCAAATCCATTCATATGAGGTTGTAATGTCAGTTACAATTGACACATACAATTGACACTTCAAATCTGTCTGTTAAATATCATGTTTATATAAAAATCCAAAGTTCTTTATTTATTATTGAAGGTACCATTTTAAATATAATCAATCCTGCCTGTCATATATCCCCCTAAAACATGGAGGTCAGAGTATTTTCCCCTTAGGAAATTTCTTAAACCAATGACACTATTATTAAAATTAAAGCTTACATTTTAAAAATCACCTCTTTATAATTTTAAATTATGGAAACCAGTGAGTATTTTGAAAAACTACCTCAGCAGCTATAGGTGTGTTTCTTCTCTCCTAGATTTTTCTTTTTATCCTGTTTTGATTCAGCTGCATTGTCATGTCAAATTTGTCATTTTATCTCTTGTTTTAGTTAGCTGCCTTTGTATCTTATACTTTATCTGGCAGCTATCATCAACATATGAATTAATTTAAAAATCTTGTAATTTTAAAGTCTTGAAAGGGTTAATGCAGCTTCCAAAAGAACCTGATTTAGATGCAGTGAGAAACCTATGCTCTGGCATGAAATAGTTAGTAAAAGCTGTTTGGTTTACAAGGACAAATTTAAAATTCTAGCAACTTCACACTGTGAATTTCAGATCCAAGACTACTTAAATATGCCACTATTCTTCATCTTCAGAGAGGACATTTTCCTTATGCTTTTATTGCCTGTGAAAGCTAACCCTATCTCTGATAATGACACCATTTTTGATGACATGGATGAATATATCTAAAATTCAAGTTATCGTCCTAGCAAAGTGGTAATCCTGTAAGGAAGGTCAATGAAAGCATGCCTATTAAGCCAAAGTCTGTGTAAGAAGCAAGGAAGGTAGTCTTAGTGATTTTCTCTCAAACCTGCTATCTGATTTCTACTAGAATGTACATGTATTTACCAGGTTAAATCCCCTTGTTCATCTTGTTTCTAGCACTTGTTTGTTTTCAATTGCTAGAGACAAGTAAACAGAATCAGGTATCATTTTTGGTATTCTCAGAAAAAAGTTCATTCAGATGCAACTAATCCTTCCCTGCTTATTATTTAGTAACCAATAGGAGTTGGGAATCCCAGAAGATAGATTTTTTTTAAAGATTCTAACATTTTTATAGTTTAATGACATTCTAATCTCCAAAAGTTATTCATTAAATTTATAGAACTCCACTCTAGAAACAGACCTATAGTTTCAATGAAGTTATCTTATGGACATGGTTCCAAATTAACAGATGGGTGTGTTTTTTCAGATCAATTATATACACATATATAACATATTTAAAGAGAGAAATAATACAGAATACATTTTATTTTAAGAGTTAAAGAAGTGGGAAACATATATGGAACTATGCCTCTCCATAAATGATTCCTACAAAAATTACTTATATTACAATTAAAAATAAACTGAAGTTAAATGTCCTCAATGTGTATGCATACACACACACTGATGGGTAATATGTATTTTCACCCAAAAATGCCTCTTGTGAAATGAAGTTTTTTCCTATAGAACTATTAAAATTGACAGTGTCCCAAAAATAACTTTAGAATAAAATACAGGCAATTCGGCCCTGATTTTACTAAAACAACTCCTACCACTAAGCTGCTAATACTGCCACTATTATTGCTATTATTATTATTATAGATAGTTTTAAAATATATAAAGAGTAGGAAAGATAACTGACATTTTGAATAAGCCTGTTCTGGAAATTACTTCTTTAAAACCATTATGCCATTACCTTTCGTGTGCTGTAAGTTTATTGAAAGCTGTTTTTTATCCTGTATGATTGGGTCATCCCAATAATGAAAATTTGAGCAAAATCAATACACTCAATATCCATGTTCTAGAGTAAATACACAGAAGTGTTTCTTGTAATGGGTTTTACTGGCAATGGCAAACCATTTTTCTAGTAACAGCTTTAATAATTTGTAATCATTAAAACACACAGAAGCAATGAAGAAATGGGGAAAAGAGGTCAGGAAACACATATAGAAAAATAGGAGATTGACCCTCTGGATCACCCTGGTCTGTAATCAAACCAAGGGTTGCAAAGCAATTGGACAAGGCCATCCTTAAAGCAGAGCAAATATAAAAATGTGTTTTTAAAGGATATGAAAGCCCACCCATACATAATGCAGCATGAAGATCAAAGAGTGTACTTTCGTGACTGAATTGATCATCATCCACTCCCAGAAAATGAGCAGACAATAAAAGTGAAATGTATTGCTCATGAGTAATAACAGGGGGGAAATATAAGCATAGAAGAACTAATTTTATTTTCGCACTGATAATCTAAATCTAATCTGGAGGAAATTCATATTGACATCCCAGGGAGAATTCATTGAGACAGCCTTTTTAAACTCTGGCATGGTATAGTTGAGTACTTCCATTTAAAAATTTGCATGCTCAGTCTCAGAAAGAAGTGATGCTTTGTGCTGCCAAACTTATTTTTGAGTAGCTGCTTAACAATTTCCTTTGCCATTGCTGAAAAGGGTTATAATCTGAACTGCTCAGTTTGGTGTACGAAGCCCTCCATAATCTGGTCCAAATAAATTCTTCAGGCAATTCTACCATATAAGAAAAATAAATAAATTTAAATTCTAACAAGTCAAATTTGTACACTTTCCTTTACAGCAAATCTCTTTGTAATCTTTAGGAAAATGGCAGTGCTTTTCTGATTGAACTCTCTCATGCCTTTAGAATATTGAAGGATTTAAGTCAATTGGAGAA
Organism: Myotis brandtii; assembly: GCF_000412655.1. Lineage (NCBI taxonomy): Eukaryota > Metazoa > Chordata > Mammalia > Chiroptera > Vespertilionidae > Myotis > Myotis brandtii. Next base: position 234,796 of record NW_005364882.1, on the reverse strand, counting down.
TGTGTAACCTTTTACATGGTTGGCATCAAAGTGTCTGCACAAAGGGAAAAACAATTTAAATTTGAGCAAGTCTCACTCTAACCTTCAATTATAAGTGATTTATTTTAATTTTTCAAGTTCACATGAATGTATTCCTTGATCTAAAATTATCTACTATTAAAACCAGGGTCTACCTAGAAATAGAATAAAAATTTACTATGTGATTTGACAAATTAAAATACATACACATATTTTGCCCTAGCCGGTTTTACTCAGCGGATAGAGCATCAGCCCGCGGACTAAAGGATACCGAGTTCAAGTATTGTCAAGGGCACATACCTTGGTTGCAGGCTCTATCCCCTGCCCTAGTCATGCAGGAGGCAACCAATCAATGTGTCTCTCTTACTCTCTCCCCTTCCCTTCCACTCTCTCTAAAAATTAATGGAAAAATATCCTCAGGTGAGGATTAACAAATGTATTTACTTGTTAATGTTTATTTGCTTAATGTTTTTTTTCACTGAATAAATAAAAAAGTACATAATCACACAGAAAATTATCTAACTAATTATTATTGTAAACATGGTCATTTTGGTAAGCATTATTACAAAATGAAAGAATCATTAATATAGAACTACTTAGAAAATAGAAACTTCCAATATATTGGGTATAGTTGTTTTATTATTAAAAACACATATATCTGCACATCATTTGTATAAAAATTACAATTATAAATTTTGTGTTATAAGATTGGTTATTTATTTTAAAAGTATACTATTTAACATATTTAACTCATTGACCTACATATTATCCATAAGCATAGGATTGTATCCATATGAACCATATGTTTGGGAGATAGTAGTGATTTAAACAAAAAGGTATAGTTATTTTGATTAGTTTATAACATATATATAAAATTATTATATTACATATAATAATTCTAGTATAATAATCAAATACATATATATATACAAAAATTACATTGAGAAAGCTCTGATAATTGAGTTCTAAATTCAAGAGTTTCATCATAGCATATAAGTTAATGAAAAATATTCACAAGATTCACTATCTTGATACTTTGAAAATAAATATAACTTCCAATATGTTAGTTAACTATCAACAAAGAAATGCAACTAAACACCAAGCATGCATATCCTTATGTCCATAACCTCTATACACATGACAAAATACATCCCTATACTAGATGGAAATGAGTGGAAGGAGCTTTGCCTAAAAACAAAATTATTCTAGAACCATTTCGTAGATATAAAAATAAAGGCCTAAACCTCTAACAATCGCTTCTAGTTTCCTGAGTTTCAGTTACAACTCTCAGATAGCTTTGTGTTTTAGGTTGGTAGATGGTCATGGGAAAGCAGAGGTGTGCACATGCACAGACATATACATGCACCAGGGAGTATACACATGTACATGATAAGAAAATGGGTGTCAGAGAGAAAGATTTTCAGAAGCACATAAAATATTGAAAAGAAATGTTGCTCTAAAATGCTTTGTTGTTATCCTTGAATTAAATTTCTACAAAATTAGAAAACAACTCCTTTTCCCAACTGATTATAATTTAATGAAAGTGAACTCACAACTATTTAAGTTAGGTAGCAGGAAAATTTTATGTCGTTGCATGTGTGTGTGTGTGTGTGCGCGCGCGCATACATGTTAAACTTTCCATATCACCCCCCAAAATATTAACAAGTATAACTGTTCTAACTCTAATATTATTTAAGAATTTTGCTTATATTTTCTCCTCAATTTCCATTCATTTCCATACAGAAAATAAGGCGAGCTTTTCTCTTTATTCTGGCATGAGTAAAGCCACACAAATAATTATAACACTGATTGTCAGATTGCTATAGCATACATGTATATATTTCAAGCACAGCAACAACCAGATATACTGGTTTTCTCAACAGTATTGTTTCTCTGATATAGGGATTAAACTACTGAGGAACCAAACAAATCTCTCTAAAGCATTCAAATGACTCCAAAGACTTGGACTATAGAGTCTCCAGATACAGAAAATCATGTGGTGAGCTAAAATTTCACCTGAGATAGATACTCCATCCTCCCTTTCACTTAATCCATCCAGTTATTTCAAATTTCAATGTGTTTTCTCAGAGTGTCTGTCACATCCAGAGCATACTTAGAGATTAAAATATATTGGCAAAATGTATTGAGCTCGGGAATTTTTAATATTGAGCTTCATTAACTATTACAACTCATATGACTTTCGTTCTGCCCTGCCCTTAGGAATCTATATTAAGGTGGTGTGTAAGGATTTCACAAAGTAATGTGCCAAAAAGCCTTTAATATATTTCCACAAAACAACCCTTGTCTAATATGGAGTGGAATTTCCTATTCAAAAGAAAAGAAGAATTTGGGGACACAGTTTGTCAGGTGAAACACAGTTCTTCAGGTTGTAACAGTGAAGCAGGCTGCTCTATATCACAACTAACACCCCACCCCCCAAAAAAAAAAATCAAAACCCTTTCCTGTACCAGCCAACTTTTCATTCCATCAATTTTTCTTTAGCATTTCCTGCACTGTTTCCAAAGTGAAACTGCTATGAGTGAAAGATTTTTCATATTGAATAATTGAGAATTGAGCCACTTAAAACTCCTTTAAGAATAATAAATTGAAAAGCCTCTATGTAAATGTTTAGATTCTCTTTTCAACTCCTAACACTACACAGCTTTTCCTGAAATATTAATAGTACCAAAGCAGGTATAGTAGAATAAATTTCTTAATGATATTTTCCTTTAAAAAATAAAGTCTACGAGTTCTGCATGGCTATATATAGAGAAAGCCATTTTTTGTGTGCACATACTCTTATGAGTGCCATCATCTAACAAGTAAAATTCAGATCACAGAGAAGAAAGCTAACAGATGAAGAAATTGCTCACCTGTAGGAAGCAGATCAACAGACTGAAGTCTACTTGTGATGGTGTGTAGGGTGAGGATAGCAAAGGAAAGCAAAGTCGGGAATGCTTGAAAAATAAAATATTTTTAGTTAACAAATAGAAAAACCAAGTGGGAAAAAAGGGCCAATTGAATCATGAATATTTTATTGATTTCCAATTATCTTTTAAAATTCTTTAGATTGACTAATTCCTAAAAAAAAATAAGGTCATTTGGCATTTCCCCAAATAGCTGACTTATTCTTATTGGAAGAAAATCACTGTTTTGGATAATTTCAGTTTAGATGAGATAGAAACAGTACAAAGTAACATTAATGCATAGGTTGATGGGAAATATACTTTAGTGATGATGATGGATGCATTTATCCTAAATAAAATAAAAACTTTTCAGCAATAATGGGTAGATGTAAACAAGCAGGCCAGCAATATTAAAGTTGTAAACTGCCTATTTTTTAATTTCCCTAGAAAGCAAGGCTTTAATAAAAACATTTACTACATCTTAACTTACTTACAAAATGTATATTGTCTGGAACTTGAAACAACAGACTATTTATAATTTAATTCTTTAGTCAATCACATTGAAACCTTCAATTTTTAAAAATGTATTGACTTTAGTAATGAGAAAATATGTATTTTGTAACAATTTCTACTCTATCTTTAAAAACAAAACATTTATACAATATAAAAGTAAGGAAATATTACATTTTTTGTTTTGCTTTTTATGACCATGTAACTTAGGTCATTATAGATATGTATAATTGATCAATTTCTTAGACTTAGAAAAAGAGAACATTTTGTTTGCTTTAATCTTATTTATATGTGTAGTGAATATATGAAATTGATTACCGTCTAAAATGCTTCCAAAAAATGTCTGTCAGTGAGCAAAAGTAGCTCTTTATTTTAAATAGTCTCACTTTCTTATTTTCAACCTTATTCAACATCTGTTGTTTGCCCCTCCCCTGAAATGTAATTATGCAGGATTCCAATGTAAAACAGGTTGAGTAGTTAATAACAGGAGCTCAAACATTTTTTCCACATTGTTGGCCTACAGATGTTTCTTTCATTATTTTTGTGTTATCCCCTGGCTTCTTGTTTAATTTGTGTACGTTTCTCGCCTGTTCTTAAAGTATATTCCCACAACAGATGGAAACACCTGAAAATAAGTCTGCCTCGTGCACATGTTTAAATGATGCCTGTTGTGATATTTAACATTGTAAAGAGAGTAGAGGATATCCAGAATATTTGTTTAGGGGAAAAGAAATAACTAATATGTAAATTACCTTGTTACTATGCTTAATTCAAAATTCAGAGGAGATAATTTAGTTCTTGCCAAAGACATATGAGGAATACTTTATAGTCTACAACCTGCTTTTTTTTTTTTACCAGACTCACTTGTCTTTTTTTGCAGTTGACACAATACTCTTAAATTTTCAGTCCTACCAGAAATTGAATATTTTCTATCCACTGACCATTTTACAATGCAAAGGCACTTTACATTCTCTTGATAAAAATCCAAATTTAGAAATCAATATCTAAAATATTTTAGATATATTCAAAATATGCCATATATATGTACACACACACACACACACACACACACACTTATTAGGTAATATAACCAGAGTCACATAAAGCATAGAACCACTTTATTCAGAAAAAATATATCCCATCCAAGTTATAGAATATATAGAAAAACAGTGTAGGCTGAACCCTGGGTTGTATATTATCTCCCCCAGTAGTCACATTCCCTGTAACAAAAGAATATGATCTTATTTGAAAAGAGGGTCCTTGTAGATGTAATTACTTAAGATGATGTCATATTGGATTAGAATGGGTCCTGATCCAAAAGCTGGTGTCATTACAAAAAGAGTAAACTGGGAGAAAGAGTTCCGCCAGGAGCATGCCACATGGTGATAAAAGTAGAGATTGGAGCCTTTGACTAGACTTGCTGGCTGGGGACAAGGGAGAATTCTCCCCTGGAGCCATCAGAGACCATGGCCCTGCTGATACCTTGATCTTGTATTTCTGGTCTTCAGAACTGGGAGAGAAAAAATTTCTATTCCTGTAAGTCACCATCCCAGTTTATGGTTTTTTGTTTTTTTTTTTTTTACTCTGGCAGTCCTAGGAAACCAATACTGATTTTGGTACCCGGAAGGGAAGTGAGGTGCTATGACAACAAACACCTAACTAAAACTATGGCAGTGACTTTTGAATTGGCTAATGGGAATAAGCTGGAAGAGTTTTGAGATGCCTGATTTTTAAAAGCCTTGATTGCCTTGAGTAGACTATTAAAAATATGGACATTCAAGGTGATTCGGCTGGTATTTCAGACAGAATAATAGCTGTAGAGAAAAGTGTCTATCATCTTAGAGAATAAATTTATGGCTGTATTATCATGAACAGAAAGTAGATAGAAATGTGAGTGTTAAAGGTGATTCTCCTGAGGTCACAGACGGAAATGCTAATGGACACTGAAAGGCAATCCTTGTTATAAAGTGGCAGGAAACCTGGCCAAATGAATTGTTGGACAGGAAGTAGAACATATCAGTAATGAACTTGACTATTTAGCTGAAGAAATTTCCAAGAAAAGAGTGATATGTACTGCCGGGTTTCTCTTTGTTGGTTACAGTAAAACGTGAGATAAAAGAGATTAATTGAGGAATGAACTGTTAAGCAAAAAGAAACCAGTACTTAGTTGGGAAATTTTTCTGTCTATCCAGGAATCATGCTCTGGAAACAAGGACAAAGGTGTGGCTGGACAGTCATTTGCTATAATGATTAGACATGCGACTTAGGGCCCAATCACCAGCTCAGGAAAAGTCAGGATTGCAAATGGGGTTATTGAGGAAGAATCTGGGGAGGATACTCTTGACTAATGGTGTGAATTCCCTGACTGTCCACAGAAGACAAAGTTATTAAGAATTTTATACTAACAGAAACACTGCTAACATGGATTGAGAGGGACAGAGATGGGACAAAATAAAAGAAAAATGACTCCAAGAATACTGATATAGAAACCAGGAAAGGCAGGTTACTGCCCCAGAGTATCAAGTAAGTTTAAAGTAATAGAGAAAGGTAAAACAGAAAGAATTACTCTCAGGTCCTGGTCAGTGTGGCACAGTGGGTTGGGCATGGTCCCGAGCACAGAGGGGTTGCCAGTTTGATTCCCAGTCAGGGAATATGCCTGGATTGTGGGCTCAATCTCAGGTGGGGGCGATCAGTGTGTCACTCTCACATCAATGCTTCTCTCTACCTCTCTCTCTCTCTCTCCAAAAATCAATAAAAATATATATTTTAAATATTAGCATTACTCTCAGGCCTTGAAGTCTCATGAAATTTGCCCAGCTGCATTGCCAGCTTCCTTTGAACTAGTAACCCCTGAATTCTTTCCATTTTTTCCCTTTCACAATGAGAATTACCTATCCTATACCTGTTGCACTATTGTATTTTGGAAACAGGTAACTTGCTTTGAGTTTGATAGGTCTATGGAAGGAGCAGAATGTTGTCCCAGGAGGGACCCATACCATACCTGATTTAGGTGGTGAAATTTGGGACTTTTTAAGTTAATATTTAGATGAAATTTTGGACTTAAGATTTCATGCTGGAAATTGTTAAGATATTTGGATGATGTTGGGAGGGGGTGAGTGGATTTTGTAAGTGGGATGGACATAAGTTTTGGGGTCCAGAAGGTAGACTGGGTTGAATAGTACTCCCTCACAATTTATGTCCACCTAGAAGATAAGACTGTGATCTTATTTGAAAATAGGTTCTTTGCACATATAATTACTTAAGGTAAAGTTATTTAAATTAATAGTTGGGTGTGTCCTAATCCAATGAAGCTGTCCCTATAAGAGGGTAAATAAGAAACACAGAGACAGACCCGCAAGAACACAGAGTTTTATGCGGAGTAGCCACCAGAAGCTAGGAAGGGCCATGAAGGATCCATTCCTGGAGCTGTGAGAGGTCATGGCCCTGCTGATACCTTGAATTTGGATTTTAGTTTCCATAACTGTGAGGGAATAAATTTCTGTTATTTTAAGCCACACACTTAGTAGTATTTTGTGACAGCAGCCCTAGGAATCTAATACAGACTGTCAAAAAAGAAACTTAAAAACAGAAAATATCCAGAGAGCAAAGCATGACTGTCATGAGTGAAAATGGGACAAATTAAAAAGTAAGTTCTAGGAAAGTAAAGCGAGATTAATGTGACTAAATTAAAATGTTGTCTTCTATATTCTGACTCATAAATAAACTAAATTTGGCATAAGAGATAAGTACACATGCCAGTAAAATTGATGCTGCTGCCACTGAGCGTAAAACTCAACTGATCTCTTTGAGTGTGTGTGTGTGTGGTGCCTTCAAGGCTGTAGACCAAGCATGTCAAACTCGTGGCCGGCAGGTCACATGCCTTGAGTTTGACATGCTGGCTGTAGGCTGCTTCAGGATGAAGCTGAACATCTCTTTCCCAACCACTGGCTGCCAGAAACTCATTGAAATGGACGATGAATGCAACCTTTGTAACTTTGTTTGAGAAGCATATGGCCGTAGAAGTTGCTGCTGACACCTTGGGAGAATAGAAAAGTTATGTGGTTCTAATCAGTGGTGGGAAGAACAAACACGGCTTCCCCATGAAGCAGGATGCCTTGACCCATGCCATGTCTGTCTGCTGTTGAATAAGGGGCAGTCCTGTTATGGATCACAGAGGACTGGAGAGAGAAAGTGCAAATCTGCTCAGTCTTGCATTGTGGATGTCAATCTCAGTGTGCTCAACTTGGTCATTGTAAAAAATGGGGGAGAAAGATATTCCTGGTCTCACTGATACTACTGTGCTTCATCCCCTGGGGCCCAAAAATGCTAGCAGAATCTATAAACTTTTTAATCATTCTAAAGAAGATGATGTCTGCCTCTAAACAAAGAAGGTAAGAGACCAAGAACCAAAGCATCCAAGATACAGCATCTCATTACTTGCTCCACATGTCCTGCAACACAAATGTTGGTATATTGCTCTGAAGAAACAATGTACTGATAAAATTAAGGCCCTAACTTGTTTGTCTCAGTGGATAGAGCATCTACCTTTGGACTGAGGGGTCCCGGGTTCAATTCCGGTCAAGGGCATATTCCTAGGTTGCAGGCTCAATCTCCCGCTAGGTAACCAATTGATGTGTCTCTCTCATATCAACATTTCTCTCTCTCTCTCTTCTCTCTCTCTCTCTCTCTCTCTCTCTCTCTCTCTCCTCTCTCTCTGTTCATTCTCTCTAAAAATCAATGGAAAAATACCCCCAGGTGCGGATTAACCAAAAAAAGAAATAAAGAAAAGAAAAATAAGGAAGAGGCAACAGAATATTCTAAACTTGTGGCTAAGAGTATGAAGGAGGCCAAAGAAAAATGCCAGAAACACATTGCCCAGAGATGTAGGCCGAAGTCTCTAAGAGCTTCTACTTCTATAGTATGTCTGAGTCTAGTAAAAAAATGTGATTTTCTAAAAGTAACAAATAAATCAGAACAAACAAACAAAAAACTAAAATCACCTACAAAAATTGTATTTATAAGATTGTTCCAAATCTTACCAAATACTTAGAAAGAGACTGTTTTCTTAAAATACCTACAAATTAGTTGCTCTTTGTGCTTATTTTATGATAGTTGACTTCTCTTTTCAGTTTGTATTACATTTTATTTTATGTATATTAATCACATTTTTAGTGCTATCTGCATAGCAACCTTACCTAAAATTTTCATGTATAGCCTAGCTGGGTGGCTAAATTGGTTGGAGTGTCATCCCATACAGCAAAAGGTTGCAGGTTCGATTCCCAGTCAGGACACATACCTAGGTTGTGGGTTCAATCCCAGATCGGGGCAACTGATCAATGTTTCTCTCTCTCCCTCTCTCTTTCTCTCACTCTCCCTATTGCTCTTTCTCTCAAATCAATAAAAATATATTCTCAGGGAAGGATTAAGAGAAAAATTTCATATATACTAGTGGGCTATTGAAGAAAATGTGTGTCTGTAGATATGTGTACATATGTGCATGAGTAATTGGATTAACAATAAAATAGTATCTTATAAAGAGAAAACATATCTCCATTTTTGTAAATATGACTTCATATTACATGCATGTTTTTAGCCAGAAACTTACTATGGATAAAATTGAGAGATGGTTCAAATGCTCAGAAATTCAACGTTATCAAAAGGCATATATTAATGCATTTTTCCACTGCTGAGGGGAATAAATGCACAAACATTAAAATACTCATTTTTTTATACATTTAGTAGGAGACATTTGGCTACATTTTTAATTTAAATTAAAAAAATAAGGCTAAAATATATTTCCCTTAAGAAGTATGATAATAAATTTCACTAAAATATATTGTACATCAGCAATAGTTATATGCACAATTACCAAAGGCATTTTCTTTTTACATTAATTTAGTACATACACACATACACTAATACACTGTGTTTGTTTTGGCCTTTATATTAATATTAAATCATCTTTTTCTGTGAGACACTTGTCTTGCTCCATTGGGCTGCTATAACAAACTACCGTAGATTGGGTGCTTATAAACAACGGAACTTTATTTCTCACCATTCTGAAGGCTGAGAACATGTCCAAGGTCAAGGCCCTATAGATTCTGTGTCTGGAGAGGACCCATTTCCTGGTTCACAAAGGCTGTCCTTTCCCTGTATCTTCACATGGTGAAAGGGAGCCACTCTTATAAGGGCACTAATCCTGTTCATGAGGCTCCACTTCCATGATATACAATAATCACCTCCCTCAGACCCCACCTCCTAACACCGTCACACTGGGGATTACCTTTCAACATATGAACTTCAGAGAGGTACAAGCATTCAGTTAATAAAAACACTCTACTTAATAAAAGAAAATAAATGCCATGGGAAGGGAGAAGATTAAATATCAAGTAGTTCTAAGAAGAAATTGAGTCAAATTCACAACTGGCCTGTTGTGTAACTGCCTAAGAATAAAATATATAAATAGCCGAAACCGGTTTGGCTCAGTGGATAGAGCGTCGGCCTGCAGACTGAAAGGTCCCAGGTTCGATTCCGGTCAAGGGCATGTACCTGGAAATCAATAAAATATATATATATATATATATATATATATACCCTCCCCCCAAAATCGGATATATACTATATATGCATGCATCTGTGTCTGTGTGGATATACATGTAAACATTTACATGTTATTTATTGAGTATTCATGTGTCCTTTGCAAGTGCAAAATCTAAGAACCAATCCATCCAATTTACACACTAAATTTGTATGTAAAATCTGACAGGATCTTATACACAAATGCAAGAAAATATTTCTTATTGTTTTGTTACACTGTTCACAGTAGACTCTGTCAAGTAATTTCAGTTTCTTTAACTGAAAAAAAAAATCAATTCAAGCTTTATTGTAGCATAGCAAATTACCCCCTGTCACTTTGTTTCAAATAATATCTTCAAAGTGCCATGCCTACATCTTGGGTTTCAGTGGGTTCTTGGTAGGGATTTGAGTCACTGAGCCAGACTTTACAATAGGAAACAGCTATTAAATTATTTTTCTTGATATTTAGCTCTCAGTCATTATGCTGACCCAGAAAAATAATGCAAAGTTAGATTCTAAAAACTGACTTATATTGTCAGAACTATAATCAAAGTGGAAATCGCTCAATACACTTTGGGTTTTATACAAAAACTTCTGCCGACTACTAGACTGCTTTAGTGAGCAGATTTCGTAATCTGTAATGCTTACCAAAAAGGCAGAGAGACATAATAAGCCATATCATCATCATTATCCTTGACAATGGCTACAGAGAAGAGGGAAATCATTTAATCCACATTACTTTGATGTCAAAACAAAATGGCAAACTGACAGGTACAGGTTGGGTTTTTGTTAAATTTCTAGAGATTACAAACCTATATAGCTGAATTCTCCTTCATTTTAGTCTTGAAGTCAGAGGATAGGTGCCTAAGAATATTAAAACAAACTAATTCAGAAATAATTTTTTTCTGAAAAATTTTCTGTGAATGCCCTAACTCAACACATTAACAATAACAGTAAAAGATAAAGCTAAGTCAGTATTCTTTTGACAGACAGCAAACATCACTAGTGGTCTATGCAATCAAAAGCACCAAACTTATATATTCCACAATAAACAATGAGTTGTGTCCTGTAAGTTTATTCATTATTCCGACTGAAAATTCAAAATATATCTTATTACTTTTAAAGTCATAGTGCCCTGGCTGCTGTGGCTCAGTTGGTTAGAGTATTGTACCGTGCACTGGAAGATCATGGGTTAAATTCCCGGTTGGGGCACATACCTAGATTTCTGGTTCAATCCCCAGTCAAGGTACTTGCAGGAGGCAATATCGATTGATGTATCTCTCTCACAGCTCGCTCTCTCTCAATATCTCTCTCTCTCTCTCTCTCTCTCTCTCTCTCTAAAAAAATCAATTAAAAATCATAGTAAAATAGATTCTTAGTTTAATTTAGATAAACCTGCTCAACTCGTAGGGTGTCTGAATACAGTACTAAGAATACTAACTCTGGCTTTAATTTGAAGTCCTACTAACAGGGAACAATAAAACAGTAGAAGTGCTCCCTCCTTCCTGGACACAGAGGGATTCTATGGATATATGAAATAAGAGTTTTTTTTACTACATCTCCTTTGCTCTCCCTTCCTTATATTTCCTGCACTTAACACTCTCCTGTCCCTGCATAGTTCACTATGCTCCCAAATCACCTTAGGACGTTTCCTCCCTCAAGAAAACAAGCAGATCTTATCAGGTGTATGTTATGCATATCGCATGGATGCAAAATGATGAAATCATATCCACATTCATGTAACTTAATAAACCCCAAATTTTCTCAAAATTCAGAGAAAAATAAGGCATCTTTTATGAAATCTTTAATGAATTTCTTGGCCAAAGAGTTCACATCTTTATAAAATGGAGACATTTACAAAATGAGTTAACTGCTTCATTTGTGAAATTTTAATAAAAGTAACCTGTTAATGGGAAAACACAATTAAGGCAGAACACACACATGCACATATGCACCTGCACGCGCACACACACACACACACACACACACACACACACACACACTTCTGCGAAGAAAAAGAAAGGCCAGTGTCACGTGGGAGCTTGCCAGCACCCACCGCTGTGCCTGCTTCTACTAGCTCTTTGCTTTTCCCACGTTTTGAGGGCACAGTGAGCAGCAGGGGTTCAGAATGTGTCAGACAATGAGGAAGGGACAGTGTTCTTCTGTGTATGTGGGTCATTTATAAGTCAGACACTGCCTGTTTTGCTACATGCAGCTGCGTATTGTACTGCCAGGGAGCACAGTGGAGGCAATGAGGGGGCAGTCATAACATTTTGTTTTTACTTTAATTATCTGTTCTGTTTGGGGAGCTTAAAATTTCAATATATAAAGATGGATTCCTACAAATATCAATAATGTTGGGCAGTTAGAATATTGCGGTAGCACAGATACTGAATTTAGCAAACTCCATAGTTGGATCCAAAATATATATCACTACATGTGTTCTGGGTCAAATTGCTTAACTTCTATATCTTTCACTTCTTTATCTTAAAAATGGGGATATCCTCATAGGGCTGTTGTGAGAACTAAATGAGCACAGACATGTAAATTAGCACTTAGAACAGTTTGTGAAAACCACTGAATGAATGTTACCGTTAAGTTATGCTAGGACAGAAATGGCAAGTCAAGGAAGTACAATACAGTTTGAACACAAACTCAGTTTGAATACAGAGCCTCTTGCAAGTGAAAGCCATTCATTTTGGAACTCTATGTTTTAGTATCAGAGAGCAAAACACAGTTATTGCCATTGCCCTTTTTAATATGCTCAATATAATATTTCTCACCCCACATGTAAGCATATAATGAGTACCATACATAATTTTGAGGGGTTGTATTAATTTACATTTTAGGTTAAAATGTCATAAATATAAATATACTATTCTTTCCATGTGGGACATTTTTGTAGCAAATTGAATAAAAATTCCAGAGCTGTCGATGATGTATCTCTATGTCTCTCTTTCAAGAAAGTGTTAAAGATACACAAAACAAAGAATAGACAAGACACATTTTCCTGAAGAAGAACATTTCTAAATGGAAAATAATTGAAATCATTAATTCTCTGTTAAATCAAATACTAGTATAAGACAGAAAACAACAGAATGGGTATTTTTAGCAGTTGTTAGAAGACTCATAAGTACCCATTTACTATTCTCTGTGTTTAGAGATCCCATCGTTGAAAATCTGAGCAATACCAGAAAGGCAAGGGAATCTGATTTGGCCCACACACAAATCAGACATAGATTAGGGCCCTGGCCAGTGTGGCTCAGTTGGTTGGAGCATCCTCCCAGACACTGAAAGGTCCCGGGTTCCATTCCTGATCAGGACACATACACAGGTTAGGGTTTAATCCCTGATCAGGGTGCATATGGGAGGCAATTGATCATTGTTTCTCCCTCACATTCTATATCTCTCTCTATCTCCCTGTCCCTGTCTCTAAAATCACTTTTTAAAAATAAAAAGGAATGAAGTAGGATGAGAACACATTCTCATGTCTAGCATACAAGTTCTTTTGCCACCCTCCAATTCCACAAATTATGTAACAAAAATCTCAGAGGCAAAGAATAAAGCAATATGGTGACAAGGTAATTTGATAAACTGAAAAGTGATGCAAGGTTTTGTCTTTATTTGATTTTTTAATAAACTAAATTCAATTTTTAAAATTTTTCCATCAGATCTTAATACTGGAAGAGAAGAATGATAAAGTTTATTTTTATATTGGCCTTCTAAGTGTAATTTTTATATGGTTTACTCATATTCAAAGAAATGGTGGCGCAAAAAAGTGCATCTGATTTAACTCTTAATTGAACACTGTGGAGAAAACCCTATTTTCAGAATTGTTTGGCCTGAAGTTTTCTTAAAGGTTCAGGTTTTCATACGTATGACTCACTGTTCACATAGAGAATAATAGTTTCATTAATTATCTTGTATTTTCTAAGAGTATTTTGACAATAGCAACATAACTCCAAACAGAAGAAAGCAAATATTCATTCAGATATCCAGGTCATCTCTTAAATCAAGTATATCCATCTAATCATCTTTACTTGCAAGTCTTGTTTATATGCATGCACAACCTTTCTGTAGTTTGAATCTCAAAAGAGATGCAACTTTATATTTTGGGGATGAGAGAAAGTTTAAAGATCATGTAATACAAAGTCTATTTTTTAGGTAAGAAAATTGAGGTTCAGAATAGTGGCAAAAACAAAAATGATTCTCTTTATCCCAAGTATATCTATTTTCCCACACTACATGTGTCTATATATTTCTCTTTTTATGTGGTTTTGTTGTATTCATCCATATCAGGATGACCATATAATGTATTGTCCAAACAAGGGTATTTTTTTTAATTATAGGGGCTACCTTTAATAATCATGCCTGGACAACAGGTAAGCAGAGAGTAGAAAACAACACATAAATATAAAAGAAGAATAAAAGACATTATATTCAGAATGAATATACAAGTATACAAAGAGACAGTGTGAATTAATCATACAAACCAGAAAGGGGAACTACAATGCGTAAATTTAATAAAGGGATTCTGGTGGTGCTCACTTGAGTAATCAAAGAATGACAGATCAATAATTAAAATTAGATAGATAGCTGAGAGAATAGTTTGTTTAAAATTAGGAAACAGAAAAGGACTTTCACCCTCTTTTTAATTTGGGGAAGAAAAAAACAGAGATATGAAATATTTCCCTCTCTCACACACACATACTTTAAAAACACAAATCAATGAAATGTAACTAAATATAGACCTCCAAATACCTACTTTGACACAACATCAATGCCTACGAAGGAATGCACACATTATAATAACACTAGCAAAAACCACCCAGATTTACCATGGCTAGTAATTACCTAGGACACTGACAGATACTGGCAAAAGTCAATCTAATAAATCTGCCATTATCTCTAATACTTCAAATCTGTGCCTTGAGCTAAGCAGTTGTCAAAATGGAGCTCTGTTTACATAGAACTGAATCTGAGTTGGGGGAGGGGGTAATATGTCAAAGCTTTCCTATTTTTTTCCTTTCAGTTGTTCACATAAAATGATTAGCTGGTATTTTCTGATTTTCCACAAGGTGCTGAAGATTACTTCTTTTTTCTCATAAATATTCACTACCTAACGTGAATGTAAAGGTGACTGTTCATTTGAGTTCTTTGGCTCTGAAAGCGGGCTCTGGCAGTGGGCAAGGCCATCCTGGAAGGCAATGCTTCTGAATATGATGTCTCTATTTTCTGAATAAAAGCTGAATAAGCTTCAGAATAAGAGACAATATTTTGGAATGTCTACGGAGGGTTCACCTAATTCAATAATTTTTGTAAAATAAGTAAATTCATTTTGCTAGATAATAATCAAATTAGTAATTGAAATGGTGAAACACAGTATGCTGCTATTTGGCACTTTCAGACACATGAGCAGAAAAAATTGGCCGGATTCTATTATTGGCCTGTGTTTCTCAGGAAGATTAGAAGAAAAGCAGTGAGATCTTTATAATCTACTGAAGACCAGTATGTGAGCCCTGATTTCCCTCCAGAACTGCGACACTATACAAGTATGCCTCAATTTCTCTATCAGCTCAACAAGTGAAGCTTCTTCCAATGAGTATCTCCCAGTAACAGTAATTAAAATGAACATACAAATAAAGAATCTTATGTTATTAAAATAGAAAACAAAGAAAATAAAAAACCTTCTCTTTTTATATACTTCTCTCTATACATTTTCCATATTCATATATACAATGCAATCAATTCAATGAATGCAAAATATTTTATAGGCCTATGAAACTGCAAAATACACCACCTCGAGGTAAAATCTTAATTGATGAAATCTCTCTGTACACTCTTACACCAAAACATAATTTTACTACTCTATCGAGATAATGGGTTGTGACTCTCATTGAATTCAGACTCTCCATTAGCTATGACTTAGCTACACATGGAAGACACTGAGGAGTATCTGGGATGCTGAAGTATATTTTAATATATTAGGAAGAACAGTGGAAATCCTACATAGAATTATGATCTATTTGATTTCATATAGTAAAGGTAATATAAATTTATTTAATATAAAGCATATCACACTTGGAGTTTTGGTTTTGTTTTGTTTCTGATCTCCTTTCAAACTCTCTTTGTGGCCTTAAAAAGAAATCACACTTTTTTTGAGCTGTAGGATGAGGATGCTAAACATATAGACTCGGTGTTTTGTGTCATTGTTATTATTCTATAATCTTAAAAAAAAGTTCTAGAATGTTTGACTTTGGATGCTATATACGAAGCATGTAGAGACAGGCATTATTTTCCAAGCAGAACGATTCGGTAGCAACAGGTGGTTCATAGTTCACTTTTGGTAGAAATGTGGCATCATAAAACCTAAATGGCAGAGCTATTCATGTTGGATATGAGAAACGGTTGACTTCTTAACATCATTTTCCCTATTTTGCTTATTTGGCAAGATCTTTGCATTCTTTTTTTCAATGAGCTCTATATAGTTAAACATATTAAATAAATTTAAAAAGATAGTTTAGAAAACTAGTACCTCTTCAAGAATAAAGATAGTCATAGACTTTTAGCACAAAACACTCAAGCAGAAATTTGCTAAGTCATTGTTATGCAACATGGCTAATAATCATTTTATTTTATGAATAAATAAGAACTATTCTGCATAGCCATGAAGGGCTAAAAAGAGTAAAAAGCCAGCCTGAATTCATGGGGTTTTCACTCAATGAAAACAAGAGCAAGCAGCTCAATGAAGAGAATGGCATCTGAAAATTTAAGCAGATTCCAAAATGAATGAAAGATTGTTTCCTTAAAAGCAGGACTCCTTACCATAAAAAAGCAAGTGGTGCCTCTGAAAAAGTAAACTTTCAATAATTAATAAATAAATAAATAAATAGATAAATAAATAAATAAATGGTAAAAGACAAAAAAAGAAAACCCAACAGATGATTCCACTTGATTCAAGTATTTACTAATAATTTCCTCAAATCTACTTTAAAAATCCCCAAATTTAACAATTATTTAAAGCAAATCAAGTGGGCAATTATCAGTTTGCTGAGAGTGTCAATCAACAGTAGATGTGGGAGGAATTTAAATAGAGGGAAGCACTTCCAACCTTTATATTTGACTTCTTCTACTGACACTGATAAAACTTCAGCAGTTTCACTGCCATTTAGAAGCAAAAATGATTTATTCCTCATTGTGAATTTTAATTTATAATTATTTTTAAATTTCTATTGTTATTACTCAAAAGGTGTGGAATTTTATACGTTGCTTGAAAAAACCACTAACTTCCTCTATTCAGTGTAAATGATAAAAATAAATTTTAATCTCACTATTATTTCTTTGAAATATGTAATATTTTGCTGGATATAGGTTAAGATAGAGTACAAAGAATTAATTCTAAGGCATTTAAAAACAATTCATTATTTTCTTCATTTTTTGTTTGCAAAAATTGTATATGTTTGTAGTTTTCTTCATTAAATTAATTTATTTGATGTAACTGATATTTTCTACTGGTAACATATTTTAATAACTTTCTCTATTAATTTAATATGTGTTTTTTCTTAACATGTTTGGGCTAAATACTGTTAGTTTATATGAAATTGTAAATCCACTTTTTGAAGATTTATAAAATAAGAAAAATTTGGCTGTCTAAAACTAATTTAAATAATTTTATATCATCTACAATTTTCTTTTTGTATTTTAGCCTCATAATATTGTCATAAAATATTTTCTGTTGAAAGTTAAAAGTAACTGGCTTTAACAATCAAAGTAATAGTTTAAAATGAATATAAAAATCAACCATCTATTCCTATTTCTTGTTCAGTACAACTGCTATAATAATATCATATAGATATAGACTTATGAAGTTTACACATTTTGCTCACATGTATCAATACACTTGAACTTTATTTCTAAAGAAGATGGAATTTACATGTAAATTGTTATCAGTTTTGGATTGTAAGAGTATACTAAAATACAGAGTTAAAGGGACAAGTGACAAAAATAAACCAGAATCCCGGTTTTCTGCCTCATTGTCTACTTCTACATGAAACAAAATACATTGACTGGCTTAAAATACAAGAATAAATGCTGAGCAATAATCTAGCTTTTAGTAATGATTTTCTTTTAAGACACTGATGACAGCTGTAAAGAGTTGACACAAAGTAGGGACATGGTAAATGGCAGGTTGGTATTCCACCATACCAGTCCATGATCAAATGTGGCCCAATTTTCCTATCCACAATTAACTTACTTCAGAAAAGCTTAGATTTGGGAGGGAAATATGTCAATCATAAAACTCTAATTTAAAAATGAGTTTGTTTCCATTGAAATAAACGAATAAATATAATTTCTGCCGATGACATAATTTACCTTTAGAAACCATGTTCCCCTTCCTTCCCCTGCCTCCCTCCTTCCCACTTCCAGCTTTCCTAATTTGTAATGGCAATTTTATATTGTATGTTTTTATATGAAAACCTTATTTCTGGCAGCACCTCAAAACCAAGGCTATTGCTAAATAAGCAGCAGTCATTTACAAGCAAACTGAATGTGATCATGTCCCTCCTTTTTGAAAAATACTTGATTTTTTTAACATGTAAATTATCAATATACTTGGAGCCATTATTTTATGACAGATACTCTACAACAGAGAAAATGCAACTCAACTTTCTCTTCTTCTCCATAGACATCATTTTAATTTATTTGAAAAGGAAAAACATAGTTGATTTCATTTCTTGAGGCTGTGGGAAACTTTTCTCAAAATTATATTAAATTGGACAATGAGACTTTCACTTTCTGGAACAAAAGTGTGTCCTACTTATCAGATACACTGAGCAGCAATCAAGTAGTTAATAAAATACAAAACACTAAAATCTATATAGCACAAAAGGCCAATATATTTCTATTCTTCATAAGGGAATTGTAGAAACATCCTGACCCAGCTCCTTGGACACACAGGAGTTGCCATCCTGATTCGGATCCTTGATTAATATACTCTAGAATGATACATCTGGCAATGGCCTACATAGGATCTCTCTGAGGACTGGGGGAAAAAATAGACTCTGTGAAAATGGAACAATTATACACCTTATACTGCAACTGTACTTTTGGTTTTCAGCAAAACAAAACAAAACAAAACAAAACAAAGGTTACAAATTTTAAAATAATCAAATGCTGATCTCAAGGGAAGAGACTTCACTTTAGGATAGTGTTAAATAAGGACATTTTATCTTTTCATAGTTTATTTTAGAGACTGAAACTAGTATCAAATGTGTTTATCAATAATAAATTAACTCACACAGATTTCATTTTGAAGGTTAAAATGAAACTTCTGAATTAGCTAATGATTAATAACATTTTTCCTAACACTGTATGCACGCTTTTCACAGGCAAATCCCTGCATGTAAGATGAAGACTCAATATAGGACAGTCTTTCATTCTCATCAAAATCTTTTCATATTTATTACTTATTGGATTTTAATAATTGCTCTCCATGATAAGAATGCAAGGTATTGCTGACAAAATTTTACAGAAAAGATGGTAGCTATTATAATGTATCAACTTCATTGTGCCCCCAAAACTACTGCAGAGATACCCCTCTTCACCAGGCATTTTTAACAACAAACACCTCTGGCTGAGAAAACAGCATAAAATCTCATACAGGGGCTGGTTTAGTTCCTTTTAGCTTTCACATCTTAATAACTAAGTCAAGATCCAACTTTTGCTATATCAAGGTAGGATTGATTTAATTTTGCCTCTAACTTTATCCAGAAAGAAAATATAAAATGTGGCAATAAAATATCTGAGCAGTGTTGCTATCAATTATCTGGACCTCCCTGCTATTCCATTTTTATGTAGATTGCCTTGAAAAATACTTCACTGAATGCTGCAATATGGCCTCTAAAATTTATATATCTACAGTTTATAAATTGGAAGTGGTCTTACAAATTACTTTGACTTTAATTGGTCTCTGAAGACATGGCTTGAATTGTTATAAATGTATATAGGATATAAAAAATCTGTAAAAACATAACCATTTGTTAGATATTCTTCTTAAATTGGCAATTTATAAAACTGTATTAGATTTTCTTCTGACAATATGTACACCCTCCAAAGACAATAAGAGATCATAAAATATGAGAAAAAAACAGAAAAAGTTTTATATAATCAAGAAAACTATTAGACTGATGAGCTGTACTGTGCAATAATTTAAGCCTTCATATAAAAGATATTTCTGTGTAACTGAACATTAAAAATTAAAGCCAAGTTGAATTACTGTGTCCTGCACCACAATACATGATTTTAAGTAATTTGACTTCATTTACCATTTTCAAATAAAATATATAGGATCCACTTCCATTCTGATCTACCTGCAATTCCTCTAATGGTATTGCTGAAATTTAACATAATAAAATATTAGGGAATAATAAAAATATTAGTAGATATGAATCTCAAAACTTGAGCATTATTTCAGAAAATATATTTTGTGTCCTAACCCCCTAATATGACTATGCAAGTACATAAACACATCAGGTTCCTTTTGTTCTTATGTTTCGTTTTTTTAACTTCAAATTATATTTCAATTCACAATGAACTATAACACTGAAATAAAAAAAAAATGTTGATCTGACTTCAACTGTTCACCTTCACTACTTCAAGAGCACTAGCTTCCTTGGTACTTGAAAATGTGTAAATAACTTAAAGAAAAAGTAGTGACAACAGGCACATCCCTTGAGAAGAGGAGTCAGGAATTACAACCTCCAGTCTAAGCTGTGTCATGGATTTCTTTACATTGAAAGAAAAGCTGAAAAATTCCAATGTCTTTATTTCTTTATTTGAAGAAAAACTTAAATCTCTTAAAATTTTATTTATGAGAGAAATGGACATTTTAAAATTTGATTATAAAAGAAGTTCAAATGAATATAAAACCAAATGTTGTATCATACAGATATTACTGCCAAATAGGTTTAATATGTTTGCTTTTTAACTGATATGGTAAATTTGAAAATGAGATTTACTTTGATAAGCTGAGCTGGAAAAATTAAATAAGCAGTTTTCCCCCTCACCTTTGAAAGAGGCAACATGAAAAGAAAACTAAAAGAAAAGAGGAAAAAAAGAAAACAATGTAGAGTAAGTGAATGTTAAATACAATTTGTGGTCTTCCCTTCTGTTCTAGATTATATTAGTACATCTAGCATTGTTTTATTTCAATGTAACTAAGATTGTCAAATATCAGCCTACTTAACCTCTGAATGTATTACAATATTAAAAAAGTAAAAATGTAAAGTAAATTAATTCAGATATAATTAACTGTTGATAACTAAGAGAGCAACTAGCTAAAGTAACATTTATTTGATGTAGAAAAAATGAAACTGCCAGTATGCTTTCTGGGCACAGATGAGAAATGGAGAATCTCTCACTTATTTATCCATAAAATTTCAGATAACTTAGAAAAAAGTATAAAACTATTATTCATAACAAGAAAATGCTAAATATCAATGTCTGGATTTCAGAAAATAGAGAATAAAACAAAAAGTAGTAGGAAAAAATTTTATCAGTCTGCACCATAAAACATTATCAAATTTAAATTATCTCCCTAAATTTTATAAGCGTTTTAACTTTCTGTTCTCACTGGCATTTATTAAACCACTAGAGGCCCGGTGCATGGATTCATGCACTGGTGGAGTCCCTAGGCATGGCCTGGGGGATTGGACTGAAACTGACTCTCTGACATCCCCTGAGGGGTCCCAGATTAAAAGAGGGCAGTTCTCGGGTGATGCACCTCTGAATCGGGCTCCCTCCTTTCTGATTCCAGGTGTGTCAGCCAAGAACTACCGCTGCCAAGTGACTGCAGCTCAGCAGCTCCTGCATTGAGCATCTGCGTCCTGGTGGTCAGTGCACGTCATAGCTACTGGCTGGTCGGCCAGTCACTTAGGCTTTTATATATATAGATAAGTCACCTTAATTGGTTTACTTGTATTAAATTTGTATAAGCTCTAGCATACATTCAAAACAGAAACACAGTCTGATATGTATTCAAAAATAGATTTTCTATTAATTCAAAAATAAATCACCTTTATTAATTGACATAATATTGCTAGGTTTATTGATTTAGGCAAAGGCAATTATATAAAGACATTATAGTTTCACTTTGGCGGCAATCAAAATTATTCTAGATAGGCCGTTTTATCTGTGAATTAAATTAAATTTTTAAAAAATTTTCTTTCTAATGAATTCCATTTCAAGCAACCCATTTCAACTTCTAAATACACAAGGGAGATGTGTAAAGCTATCTGTAAAGCCATTACTTTGATTGTACACATACTATATCTGTAACAAAAATAGCTTGCATTTTTTTTAATTAAATTGTTTTAGACATTGTAATAATAAAGGATAATGGCAGAGGCACGCAAAAAAATTAATTTTATTTTTCACTTTTTATCCCTCTATTGTACTTACATTTTGATTTTCTTGAGAAGTCACTGATTATTCCATTATTTTTAAAAACCCTATATCAGGCTGACCATAGGTTTAGATTTACCCTGAAAAATCTGACTCAGGGAAAGTATTACAAGTGTTTCACCCTAAAAAACAAGCAACTTTGGATAACAAATAATATATTCAACCCACTAAATTATGTCATTAAGTGCTGTTAAAATGGTTACCAGTTAAGGAGTTAATGAAATTCATTTCAAATGTCATAAAGTTTGTTTCATATTCTTTCTATAGATATATTTTCATTTAATAAAATATTGGCTGAAATCATTAAATGTTTGTCCATCATTTCTTTATGTTCAACTTTGGAACACACTTTTGATTAATTAATTGGTAGTCACCAAATAATTATTAATTTATTATACTTCTAATAGCAAGAGCAGATGAAAAAAGGATATTAGAGATATTTTTGAGAAAATGTAATTTTTAACTCAAATGCTTGTAGTAATTTAGATGCCTGCAAAATGATCCCACCAAAATGTTGATGCTGCATTTAAAAATCACAAAGGGCACTATTTTTAAAGGTTATATACTAGTAGTTATATTGTTCAATGAATTGCATACAATATAGTTAATGTAATTAGCAAATATGCTGTGGTTAGATTATTTTGAAAATTGTACCTGGCACAGATTCAGACTACACAGTTTACATATTATGCAACATCACATAAATGATACTATCAAGGATTGTATTATGGCTCATGCATTGAATCTTTCATTTTCTACCTATGAGAATTTTGGTTTTTATTCAGAAAGTATATGCTCTGATTATAGCTATATACTAAATAAACTATTTCACCTACTGAAAATTCATGATTTTGCTCATTTTCACATTTTCATTCAGTTTCAGTTGCATAATTTGATAAAAAAAGGTATATTGCCTCATTAATATTATGGTCATAATTTTAGATTTTCTAACCTGCTGAATCTAAAACTTAATTCCCCTACATCTTGAAATGATCTCTTTACATTCTGATTTGATAAAGAATTTTAAACACAATTTCCTAAGCTCTATTACATTAAGTTTATATTATAGCATTCCCTAAAACTAATTTGTGAAAACAATTTTGCCTAAATAATGCCAACAATGTAATAAAAACCCAGCATGAATATGGTTAGGGTGCTGCTATAAAAATTAAAATAATTATTTTTTATACATGATTTCTGAAACCTAATTAAATATAAAATATAAAAAATCTAATTTAATTTGCTTAAGAATATTTTCTTTATACATACTTGGCTGGTTTTGCATGTAAAAATTTTGAGGAATCTATAGCTTGTTAATTTTATTTTAAATTACTAAGAGGTTTTAGAGTCTCTCAAGAACCTTAAAAAACATTTGTACTCTTTGAAACTATCATTTTACTCCTACAATCACTTCCTAAAGAAATAATAAGACATTATTATAAATGCCATCTTTAACAGTTCATTATCTGTGAGAGTAATTAGAATAGCCAATTGTTTAGAAAAATAATTATAAAACGTGTATATGTGTATTATATGTAATTTTTCTAAAATAGAAGCATGTTTCATAAAGAATTTAATACTGACTTTGAATATTGAGTTAAATAAGACTAATGCTTATGAAGATATTTAGAGATTAGGAACATGCTCAGCATTAAGGGAAATGTACAAATTGTATATTTGGATTGAATCCAATTGTGGAATATATCCATTCACATAAAAATACATTCAAGACAACTATTGATTAATCATGCAAACGTGTTTACAAAGGTTATCTCTAAGCAAGTGTGATTACAATCTATAATTCCCACAAAGTTTGGTGTTTTACTCTAAGAGAATAGATGATTCTTTCAGTATAGAAATCAGAAAAATCTTCAGTAAGATAATTAAGCAGGAATGGTGTCCTTTCCATTTTCTCTGACTATAAGGTCCTATACTATCTATCTACTGCTTTCTCCCTTTCCTATATGACCCTTTCTTCTCTCTCAAATTCACCTCTCTACTCCAGCCATGCTACACTTTGTGCTTTGTATTTAATACTAGAGGCCCAGTGCACTAAATTCATGAACTCAGGGAGTGGGGGTGTCCCTCAGCCTGGATTGTGACCCCAGAGACCTCACCAGTGCACAATTGGGGCTGGGAAGGGAGACAGGAGGTTGGTCAGCCAGGGAGGGACCACAGGAGGGCTCCAGGGTGTGTCCGGCCCATCTCACACTCCCGATTGGCCAGACCCAATCAGCAACCTAACCTACCAGTTGGAGCATCTGCCCCCTGGTGGTCAGTGCACATCATAATGACTGGTCAATTGGTCTACTGTCTGCTCCCTTGTGTTAAGTGCACATCATAGCAACTGGTCGATTGGTCAACTGTCTACCTCCTGGTGGTCAGTGCACGTCATAGTAAGCAGTTGAGCGGCCTTAGCATATTATACTTTGATTGGTTGAATGGCCAACTGGGCGGTCGGACACTTAGCATATTAGGCTTTTATTATATAGGATGCCAGGCAAGCAGGGACTGCACTGGGAGAAAGAATCTACTTGGGACTCTCTCCACAGAAAGCTATCTGGTTGTACTTCCTCACTATCTTCATGGCTGTCCCTCTTCATTACTTTCATACATTAACTAGAATGCCATATTGTCCACAAGGAGTCCTGTCTACAATATATCTGGCTTGAAGTGAATGAATCTTACTGCTCAGAAATTGTTTCAATTATTAACATATCCTCATCATCCTCATCAACAGTAACAGCAGGATGGCTGAAAATTTGAAATAATACAAATAAATTCTCTCTCTAACAAATTCTTAGTTTTGGGTATTACCTATGTAGAATGAATCATTTTCTATACTGAAAAAATAATTCGTAGAATTTGAGTAGAGGTTGAAAAATCAGTCTTACAATGGGAAAACTTTTCAATTTCCATGTATCTGTATATATACAGCATGGTAAGGTGGTAAGACGTTTTAGAGATAATGTAGTTGTGTCCTTTTGTTTATAGTTAAGGCATTGAAGACTTAGAATGTTAAGGTCATAGCCAAAGACATAGATATGTAGCTGGTATTAGTATTGGGCCAAAATTAAAACCATGTCTACTAATTCCTGATCTAACATTCATTACAGTGACATGGAAAGTATCAAGTCTTCTGTGTATATGACAATGTATTAAAGCAACTTTACATAACAGGTAGCATTTCTGAAAAGACTCATGCAACTGTTCATACTTAAATTTCAGTAGGTACTTGTAAAAAAATGAAAAACAAATTTTGAATTAAAGGGAAAAATCAATCTCAGATATAATAGTCTCTAAACTTGTTCTTTTCTGACCAAAACAAAAAATAAAAAGCATTAGTATGTGTTGATTAACATAAAAATTGAAATTTTATTATACTTGCTATATACAATCACAACTTTTACTAAAGAATTTTTGAATTCACTAAATGTCTAACTATACCAAGAGAAAAAGCACATGATCATTAAAGATTTCAGGAAAAAAGTGGGGTGGGAGTAGGAGGATGGTTGGATTAATCTTTTTCAGCAGGGGACATAACTTTCAAAGATGTTTATATTTCACTGCACTATGACTTATCTATGTAAACAGTCCCTCTCTAACAGGTTATCCCAACCAAATACTCTTACAGAATCCCAACACCAGAAAATATTTTCCCTTGATGGGTGAACACAATCTGTCACGTTCCAGGACTTTGCTCCCCTCTGAGAGCTTCTCCACAGCTTCAGCCTCAGACTACACTGGTAGTGAGACAGGAGAAAACTGTTCATCAACCAGGAATATACTGTACACCCTCTTGTGTGGACAAGAATTCCATTATTATTTTTAGGTATTCATGGTCAAATTTGTGGTCAAATGTATATATCTTCTATCCATTTTAATCATTAAATTAAGTCATATGCTATTGAATCAAAATAAAAGCACTGTACACATGGGTTCCCCTACCCTACCCAGTGAACTACTTCATAGCTATTCTTTTGATTACGCAATATTAGATTTTTTTTTAACGAAGAGCTAGTTTCTTTTTTAAAATGACCCCAAAGGGCCAGTCAAGTCTATAAAATGCAAACTTACATCCAGTTGAAATTGTGTTTAATTTAATAGTTATTTTTAACTTGAACTCTTCAAATCACCTACAACAACATTCTAGGGACCTCCATTGACATCAAGAGGACTGTTCTACACGATAAGAATCCTTTTCAGATCTCTCTCGCTCAAGTCATTACTGGTATGTTGTGGATCACTTTCAAATTCGATAATTCCAGCCATTTACCCTTCTTTAAAAGCTTCAAAAGAAATTGACTTTTCACTTGTAAAATATGGGACATGAAGTTATTTTTAATAATCAAAAGTAGAAATGTAAATGAGAACAAAATAGAAGTTAACTACCTAAATCGCATCTTATCAAACAAATGTGGGATTGTAGCAATGTGTAATTTTTAGACTTTTTTAACACCAGTAATTATTATTGTGAACAAATATAAGAGATTACTGATTAAGTGATAGTCTGGAAGCTGGAAATTTTCTTACTTTACTCTTGTTTATGCATTAAGAGGATGTGGCTTACAGTGTGCTTACGAAAAATGTTAAGGTTTCAAATAACACAATAACCATAACAAAATGATTGTGAAAGAGACTGCAATGACATTTGAGGCTCAAATTCCCAAACATTCCTTATTTACTGGTCAAAAGGTTTCAAATTATTTAACCATGTGACATTCCTGGAGGATATGATTAAAATTTCATTTAGCCTTGGAAACTCAAATATATCTTATTTACCTTGTCTATTTTCATCACCTGCAAGTCCAGTTTCTAAATCTAAAATTATATTATTTCCCTGTTCTATACCCAGTTTATCATGTTGTAAATCTCTTTTCTAAATCACCCAGACTTTGTATCTCCAACAGACTAAACACTACATGAATCTCATCTTTCTCATTTTATATGGAAGTTTATTAAATCATATTGCTCTCCTTGATGCCACCTTTCCCTTCTTACAATTTATCTGTGCAGTCTTAGAAAAAGTTTCCTTAAATGGCTGCATTAATTATGTTATGCGCCTGCCCACACATTTTAAATGGCGTCTTCCTGATCATTAAAAATGCTCATATTTTTAGGTTAACATCCAAGATCCTGCACAATTTGGTCCGCTCAATTTTTTTTCTGGTGAACTTTGTAATTTTTAAATAAACTTTAATATTTAAGTAGTTTTAGATTCACAAAAAAATTGAGAAGATACTACAGAGAAGTCCATGTACATTGCACCGAATTAGCTTATTGTTAGCATCTTATGTTCATACAGTATATTTGTCACAATTAATAAAACAACATTAATACATTGTTATTAACTAAAGTCAAATTTCCTTAGCTTTTTCTGTTCAGGGATTCCATGTAGGATATCATTCATTCTTTAATATTTATATCTAAATGGAGAAAAAAATCCATCCATAGCTAGAGATAAGGTAAATTTTTACCCCAACCAATTTTTAAAGTTCACTCACATATTCATTCATTTTCATATGATAGATTTAAAGTGTGTGTTTTCAGACTGGTGGGTTTCACTGACAGAAAGTCAAATTAAATTTTTGTAATTTTGTACGGTAATGAATGGTAAGTAGACTTTGTTGTAGCATTTATTTTGCAATGTGCACAAATATCAAATTATGTATATGCTTGAAACTAATACAATGATATATGTCAATCATAATTCAATTTAAGAAGTCAAAGTAGATGTTGATCTAAGAGCTTTGAATAACACAAGCCTCTATTGGAGTATACTTGCAAGAGATCAGGACTTAGGTTTGTTTTGTGCATAATTTCATTTCTTAGCATCTTATACAGTCAGTGTCTGGCACAAAGAAATGTTGAATCATTTAATGCAAACTATATTTGTATACCACTTTGAAACATCAATAGTGTTTATACATCAGTATAATTATTACTGAGTAGATATTTTACCTTGTCCAATATTTAATAGATATTTCTCATTAAGAGCATGAACATAATTATAAAAGAATGTTTATAGTACTAGGAGAACAAACTACTTTTAGTCTTCCTCAAATCAATTAGAAACAAATTATAGATAACATACTAATTGCTATCTAACATATCTATTCATCTTTGAAGATTTTAATAAGAATTTATATGGCAACATACTATTGACTCTATTAGGATTTCATACATCTTTGAATCAAAGCAGAGATCTGACTATTTTTAAGTAATTCATAATGCAGATGGAATTAATGACTGTGTTATATATTAAAGTAAATTTGAGTACTGCACTGATAACAGAGAAAAACTATTTACATCTGAAGAAAATAGTAACAGATAAATCAAACTGATGGTATTAACAAAGTACCCAGAGTGTTCAAATAAACTGATAATATGGAAGCAATAAATATACTGATGTGAATGTACATATTTATATTTATAACACCACTAGAGGCTCGGTACACAAAATTCGTGCACGAGGGGGGGGGAAGGCAGGGCGGGTCCCCTCAGCCCAGCCTGCACCCTCTCCAAAGGTCGCCCCCAACTTCCCCCTCGCTGCCAGCCTGGCCACTCCTAACTGGCCCCCCGCCAGCCTGGTCACATCTTACTACCCCCGCCCCTGCTGGTTGGTCTCCCCCAACTACCCTTCCTGCTGGCCTGGTCGTCCCCATGCAGCCTGCTTGTTCAGTTATTTGGTTGTCCCTCACTAACCTTCCTGTCAGCCTGGTCATAGGCAGTCATCTTGTGAGGGCATGAGGGTTAATTTGCATATTATCTCTTTATTATATAGGATAGTTCCAAAAACTAATTAGGCTAAATATGAAACCTCTATCAATACATACATAACATTCATAACCTAGAAAAAATAAATAACTTACCCTATGGCTTTTTAAAAAGAAGTTTTATTGTCTTTGCCACCAAAAAAAAAAAAAAAAAGCTTTAGCCCTGGCAGGTTTCTCAGTGGTTAGAGCATCCTCCATGGACCAAAGGGTCACAGGTTCAATTCCCAGTCAAGGGCATATGCAGGAGGCAACCAATCGTGTCTCTCTCATGTTGATGTTTCTCTCTCATATGGATGTTTCTCTCCCTCCCCCCACCGCCTTCTCTCCCTTCCACTGTCTGAAAATCAATGGAAAAATATGCTAGGGTGAGGATTTTTTTAAAAAAGCTTTAAAAAGCTTTTTTTTCATTCTTTTCAACATTCAAAAAATTTTTAATAATGGTTAATAAAATATTGTCATGTGAACACAGAAATAATTTGGTTGCTAATGGGTTTTGAATAGTCGTGTGTAAATAAATATATGTAAAATGCATTATTATATATTGTTTATTCATTCTGTAATTTTAAGGACAAGTCTCTAGTAACCTGTTATAATTTCCAGACACAATTACAGTTGAGAAGTTATTGATGCGCTGGTGCCTATAAGCTAAGTGTAATTTAAAAAATAAAAAGGGCTTTTGCTGTTCAAATAGTGAAGGTAAATATATGTGTATACATAAACTCACATATGTTTTCATACATATATGTGTGGGTATATAGCAGAAAATAAGCTTAGTAATCAAAATATAGAAAGTCAGCTATAGCTCATAAAAACCATTCTCATAGATGTATTTTCTACCCTCTATAGTGTTACAAACCCTAGTTTTATCTGTTTGTTTTGTTTTATTAATCTCAATATTTTATAGAAGAAAAGAGGAACCAGGAACATGGCAATGCCATCCTCAGTAAAATGCAAGAAAGAAATCTGAGAAAC
The DNA here is from genome assembly GCF_000412655.1 of Myotis brandtii. NCBI lineage: Eukaryota > Metazoa > Chordata > Mammalia > Chiroptera > Vespertilionidae > Myotis > Myotis brandtii. The sequence continues at coordinate 204,576 of NW_005364882.1, read as the reverse complement.
TGCCTTCTAGAAAATTGTTTTTTTAATCTTTATTATTTTAAACTAGAGGCCTGGTGCACGAAATTTGTGCACTGGAGGGGTTGTCTCTCTGCCCAGCCTGCACCCTCTCCAATCTGGGACCCCTCGGGGGATGTCTGATTGCCTAAACCAGCATTCGAACATCCCTCTCACAATCCAGGACTGCTACCTCCCAATCGCTTGCCTGCCTGCCTGCCTGATCACCCCCTAACCACTCCCCTGCCAGCCTGATCGACACCTAACTGCTCCCCTGCCAGCCCAATTGCCCCCAACTGCCCTCTCCTGCTGGCCCGATCGCACCCAACTACCCTCCTCTGCAGGCCTGGTCCCCCCCAACTGCCCTCCCTCCCCTGCAGGCTCAGTCACCCCCAACTGCCCTCCCCTGCTGGCCTGGTCGCCCTCAACTGCCCTCCCTCCCCTCTTGGCCTGATCATTCACAACTGCCCTCCCCTGCAGGCATGGTCCCCCCCAACTACCCTCCCTCCCCTGCTGGCCTGATCATTCACAACTTCCCTCCCCTGCCAGCCATCTTGTGGTGGCCATCTTATGTGAGGGTGTGACAGTCAATTTACATATTACCTCTTTATTGAGAGAGAATCATTGATCGGCTGCTTCCTGCACACCCCACATTGCCTAAAACCTGGGCATGTGCCCTGACAGGGAATTGAACTGTGACCTCCTGGTTCATAGGCCAATGCTCAACCACTGAGCCAAGCCAGCCAGGCCTTTCCTTCTATTCTTGTACTTAATGTTGTCTATTGTCCATTTTGACAAAACTTTAATTTTCACTACACCTCTTTCACTTTAGATGAACTTATCTAAATTGATGATATTTAAAACGAGTACATATATATGGCAAACTGTATAAATAAACACTAATGTTTGGGTATTCAAATCTAATTATTTTATTGTAAGCATGGATTCTGGGTCCAGTAATATGAAAGACCACTCCTGAGCCTATGTGGAATCTTCATCTGCCTTATCTAAGGTTCTTCATTGCATTTAATCGTAATATGGTTTCATTTTATTGAGTTGTCTTGTGTGTTTCACACTAGCAATGCTTTACTCTTTTCCTGAATGTGTCAGTTTATCTACTTGTTCTAAATTTTGTATATACTTTATATAACCTAAATTTATCAATTTTCCCTCATTATTACAGTATATTCTGAATGGGTGCAGTCACATATTTCAAGTGCAGCTGTCACTTATTTCAAATAGACTGCACTCACGTTTGCATTGTCCCCGTCTTTCACCCTTCCCCATTACACCACATGCTTACTCTGCACTTCACTTTAACCAGCCAATACCATTCAATACCCCAACAATATTGGTAAGGCTTGATAGAAGTTTTTAATATTAAAAACTTTCTCTCTTAATATTAAAACTCTTTCTCTTTATCAAGATGTTAAGGTCTTTAATGCTCTAAATATAGTCATCCCAATGACTTTGCTAGAACTTTGTTATTTCTCATTAACTATTGCCACTAAGAAACAATGGAAAGACCTATAAAATAAGACTCAGAAATTAGACTTAGATACCCCAGGTTAAAAGTTTGGATTAGCCACATAGAATCTCAATGAACTTAGATTGCTCATTTTCTCTATTCAAAATGAAAATGTCAATGTCTATCTTATAAAATTATTCAAAATTGTACTTTAAGTGAGATAATTTAAGTAAATGTGCATAATTCAGCTCTTTGAAATTATTAAATGTTTGTTGGACCTGTTTCTAACTGCAACAGAACTGGTTTCCCTATAGATTAATATAATATGTTCTTTACCTGATCAAGATCCTTTAACATTTACCAGTGACTTCAACTTCTCTAAAATCTTCTTAATCTGTGGTTTTCATCCTTAATAACCCCCTTTTTAACTAAACATCAGGAATACATTAGAGAATAAGAGAAGCATCTCCTTTGCACATGCAGTGTGCAGACTACTGAGGGAGACAAGTTCGTGCAAAAGTGATCTCAACACTAGAAACTCTGACTTGAAAAAGAAAAGAAGAAACTGAAGGAAGACTTCCACAGCAGGAGTACAGTGAAACAAGAGGAGGGGGCATAGGGCAAGGTTAAAGGTTCAGATATTTTTCCAAGTACTCTGTGGTTTTAATTGGAGGAAAATTATTGAATTTCCATTACAAACATGGCAACAAGAGAAGCAGGTGACTACCTACTTGGAAGGGTGTTGTGATGAAAAAAAGAGATAGCATCTAGGGTGGGTAAATATACTGGAGATAATTGAACTGAAGAAATGTCAAGTAGAATTGGCTGGTGTTAACAACATGATCTAATGACATATGCTGGGATAAGGAAGAAAATGGGAAAGAGGAGTCCCTTTGTTTCTAACTGGGGTGACTAGGTAGACAATGATACTATCTACTGAGATTAGAAGGGAGCTGGCTGTGGAGGGCTTGGGAAAGTGGAGAGAAAATGTTGAAAAGTTTGGGATGGAGAAATAAAACGAGATAAGTAAAATTTACTCAAATATTTTCACCATCTTTATTGTGCAAAAGTTTGGTCAAATATATGTTGAACTGTGAAATATATATGGACCGTAGTGTCTTGCAAATAAAATTAAATTTGTATATCTAAATTAGATATCTCTGAGTAGTCTGTCATAGTTCTAAAAGTAATACTAATGCTTAATACATGAATTATTTAAAAACAAAATTAATTTTATTTATTGCTTAAAAGTAACAGAAGTACCATTTGTCATTCTTAAGAGGCAATGATTGGGGAATAGAATATACAACCAGAACGCTTATATCCTACTTTTTACATATTAATAAGCTAAACAGGAATGACTTTTGGGTATATGGAAACTAAATTATTTTTTCAAATAGTATCAGTGTAATAATATTGGAAGTTTTGTACTTTATGTCCATTTTTTAAAAGACAAGTTAGGGTTAACTGAAGAATTTGTAGCAATGAAGTAAAGGTTATTCTGCTTAAAGGCAGCTAATCTACACAAAGATGAAAAAAATAGTCTCAGTACTAAATGCTTCTGCACAGCAAGTCAAAATAATAATGAAATAAATGGCAACTAATTAGATGACTACATGTTCTGAAAAACCCTTCATAACTCTATACACTTAGGCATAAAAAATCAGGTTCAACTCTACTTTCAAAAGTAAGATACCTATTTTCAACTTAAGAATGCTAGTGTATCTGCCTTGCAAACTCTCTGTTGAAGACTGTAAATAAGCAAAAGTGACTAGAGTGGAAAGAACACAGACAAGGCATCAGGCAGAAAATTGCTAATGGCATCAACTGTGGGCAAGTTACTTCAGTTCTCTGATGTTCAGGTTTCTCATCTAATAAAAGAGATAACAGTCATCTCAGCAGCTTACCATGAGGACAAATTTGTTTAAAAGTGCTTGTTGCAGTGACTGACTTAAAATAGATGTTTAATAAATGCTATCTTCTTTTTAATTCCATATTACTACTAGCTGATCTTTTGTTATCTGATTGAATAAGTTCACACAGTTTGTCATATATTTATAATCTTTCAAGGATTTCATTGGGATTTATACTTAAGGTAGGGTTGCTGGCTCTGCTTTAAAATAAAAATGAAAGGAAAAATCAACTGTGATCATTATCGACAAATATAAATAGATGGTACTTTGAAGTGTATGTATACTTTCTTTTGAGTTATGTTTATTACTCATAATAATTTCAGTTGAAACTATGGGGCACAGCAATTAAATTACATGACATTATGATAGACAAAAATTAGAAAATATTAAACATACCTTTGCCCTTTTGAAACTGAATGAATGATCCAAATGACCATTGGGCTTCTCTAGTCCATTTAATTGATCATTCTAACAAACTCTGATAAGGTAACTCCAATCAAAATAAAGTTTTTAATTGCCTGTAGAATTATATTTAAACCTCTTAGTATGGCATTCAAGGTCTTTCATAATCTGACCCTAATCCATTCATTTGGTCCAATTTCTCTCCATTATAAATCTACACCTGATAGTCCAATGAGATTATTTCTATTATTTGCCATTCCTGGATTATATACTGATTGCCACATCTCTAAGTCTTTTTTGATCATAGTATTATCCCAGCTTCAAATAGTCAATTTACCCTGCATCTTATAGTCAGGTTCTGCTTTCAAGGCCCTATTAAAAGCACATTTCATTTGTGAAGTAATGCTTTATTTGTTTCTATAGCAGAATTAATTGTACTTACGGTATACATATATCATAGTATTTAACTAACTGAATTACAGCTAGATGGACAGAGGAGTGACACCCTCAAAGATAAATACCTTGAAGGCAGAGTGTCATCTACATGAGTGCTGAAACAATACTTACTGAATTAATTTATTCATGTATTAATTAATGGTAATGATATCTGCCCCATGAGTTAAAAAATTATCAGATACTAGTATGTTTACTTAAGATTCATTCTACTGTCTATTGGTTTCCTGCAGTGTAGAGTAATTCTTGTAAACATCATAGTCATTTTGCAAGTATTAAAATTTTCTAGTTTTATTGCCATCTTTCCTTAAATACCTTAAAAATGTTAGTTTGTAAGGCTCAAAAGTCATATATCTATGTAAATCATCCTATATAATCAAAGCATAGTGTGCAAATTGTCCCCTCTACTGGGAGTTGTCTGGGAGTTTGACCAAGGGGTGGGGCCGGCCGGGGGAAGAGAGGGAGGTCCTGGCCAACAGCCGGCAGCTGCTCGGGACCCTACCAGTGCACAAAGTTCGTTCACTAGGCCTCTAGTATTATATAAGGAACAGTAATTAAAATTAAGCAAGAAATGACTTGAGACAAAAAAATAAATAAAACTATTTCATTCTTCAATATGAATTCTCAAAGCCTCAAAGAAAATAAAGTCTAGGGCAGACAAATCAATCTTATGAAATATGTATTTTGTCTCAAAAATATACCCTGTATAAATGCAGGGGTGCATTTGTTATCAGTCTGCAAATCCTAAAAGTACTACTCAAAATGATCTTATGAACTGTTTAAACATTTAAATGTTCCCAGATTACTCTGGCTTCCCAAAGTAAATATTTATAATATTACAACTATCACAGGGCTAATGGACAATTTTTTCTATATTTGGTCTGAGGCAAGAGACCAACTGCACATTTCTGATCTGATTTAATAGGAAACTGTATAAAATCACTTCTCTTGGTGGTACACATTTTTTTCATTATGATGCTCTTTGAAACAGCATCAGTATAATGCATTGTCAAGGTTTTAAGGGACAATAAACCACAACATGCAAATTAAGTACAAGTCTACAATTCCTTGTCTATATTTTGAAACTCCCAAAACATTCAGATCTGGCAGTTATTTTGTTACTCATTTGATAGTAAAAACTGACTTGAATTGATATGGGCTGTTTAAATTATTCTTTATTCCATTTAGTATGAATATTTAGCTTTTCACTACTAAATATTGTGTTTGATTGTGAGTACTGCCACAGATCCCAATAGCAATATTACATACTATATGGCACATGAATTATATCACTTTTGTAAAATCTGAAAAATTATTAACTCTGGAAAACTTCTGGTTCTAATAATTGTAGACCTGCATGTCAAAACATTAGCTTTCAAAAGTTCATATTAGTTATGGAATTGAAACATACAAGAGGAGTTAATTTGAATATGTTAAATGTTTGGTTTGATACATTAGAAGTTCTTATATCTTGTGTCTTAATTATGAATGAAATAATGGTTAACTGTGACAGACATGCATCTTCTGCCTCCTGACTTCTCCTACTGCCAAACTGTAATAACCAGCTGCCCCTTCTGATACTCATTTAAATGTCTTCCTGAATGTTTCCCTTTGGTGACCTCACCCTGTCTTCTCCACGTCACAAAGCTGAACTCAGTTAGCCCAGTCATAATTCTAAGATTCATTATCACACAATTTTAAACTACCTCACTGTGTTCTCAAAGTTCTCTCAAAGATCTGGTTAACTGAAGTGATTTTGTTTCTGTTTCCTCCTGGTGTCTTTGAATGGTAAATTTTCCTTAGTATGATAAATCCAGTCTGCAAATAAGCATTAGTCATTTAGAGAAAATGATAATTTTCAAACATGTATGTGTTAATTGAATATGTGATATATATGTACTACATAAAAACTTAAAGGCATTAAATAATTCAAGTGTTAGTCCATTTATTTGGGTATAAAATGATTTTTTCCTTTAGAAACCTTTATCTCAAAATCAATTTTAAATGAATACCAATGAAATCATTATCATTATAAAAACAATGGCATATAGTAAAACAAGTTTTAATCTTTCACTTGGTTCTACTCTTATTACCTCTTTACTACATTGGGCCTTATTTTGTCTTGCCCTGGATTACTTCTCCAGCTTCCTAGTTGCATCCCTGTCTACCCAGGCATTGGCCTAAAAAATCATCTCTTTAAAATGAAACTTCGAACTATTACTTCCTGAACATCCAATGGCTCCCTATCAGTCAATCCATCACTGGGCTTCTCATACTCTCGCCAGTCCCATACCCACCAATCCTCGTCTCACGCATCACTATTTATCTGCACCTAATAGCAACTTGCCACTTTGCTTCCTTGCATCTCTGCTTCTGAGAGTGCACTGTCCTCTTTCTCCCAACTTTATTCTGCCAAGTGAGTTAAACATTTTTTAAAGGATCAGCTCAAATGTCTCCTCCTCCAGGAATTTTATTTGATTCCCCCAAATTTGGTCTGGGTGTTCATTCTCATGACATCATTAGTACTTGGGGCATACCTCCCACTGTGCAAACCTCATAGCTTATATGTCAAATTCTTTTAATACAGTCTGAGCTCCTTGAAGACCCAGGCTGTACCTTAGCTTATGTTTTTATATCTGGCATTTCCTAATTGGAATGTTTTAGCAAAAGTTATTGCTGTGCTTACTAAAAGCAAGAGAATCTCAAAATCACATTGAGTCTATAGTAAATCATGCAACACTTGTTAGGAAGGTTTTATGATGAGCAACAAATGTGAGGATGATAAAATCTCTATTTTCATGATACCAGCTGCTGGCTTCTAGAAGCAGATGTTTGCACAGGAGAAAAAGAGATATCATTGAAACTTTTAAAGTTAGGTGAACTATGGGACAGTTGCAATGTTTGGTAAGCAAAAATAAACAGTGTGTGGACCATTTTATCCAGGAAAATTGAAAATTAGATGAATTCTAAAAGTACTAAAGACAGCACAGGAAGGAAGGAAAATGGATATTAAGATGCTCTTAGATAAGTGCAGTCCAATAAAAACTTACAGGGCTTGAAAATAATAGGAATTATTGGCAAATAACACAATTTCTTAAATGCCATGTATGTGAGTCTTAATGCATCCGTGCCTTTAAAAATTCGTAAGTGATTTCTTTCTGAAATTATGTATGCAACAGTTCCTTTCCCCTCCCATATAAGGAAGTAATTTTCCACTTCCTTCCTAAGATATATTTACAATTAATAAATTTATAACAACATTTCCTTTAAAATTATTTTCAGCCATTGCGGGTGTTGCTTAATGATTAGAGCACTAATCCATTTACCAAAGGGTGTCGGGTTCATGTCCCTGTCAAGGGCACATACCTGGGTTGCAGGTTTGATCCATGGCCCAGATCAGGGAATGTACAGAAGGCAATCAATCAATGTGTCTCCCTCACATCTCTCTCTCTCTCTCTCTCTCTCTCTCTCTCTCTCTCTCTCTTCCCCCTCCTCCCTTCTTCTCTTCCACCCTTTCTGAAAATCAATGGAAAAAATATCCTAGGGTGAGGTTTAACTATATATATATATATATATATATATATATATATATATAGAGAGAGAGAGAGAGAGAGAGAGAGAGATTGGCAGATGGCTATTGAGAGGATAGATATAGTCATTACCTTCATGTTCTTGCTTATGTAGAGGTGGATTTGCTGCTGCCTGTTATGGGAAGGTCTGGGAAAAGACAGTGCTTGACTGAAAGGGTCAGAACTGCAGTAACCATAATGAAGAATGAAAAACAGAGCAAAAACCTGAGAATAAAAAAGCCACTATCCTCGTACTTTTCTATTCAGTGTCAGTTCTAGGGGAAATGGCAAAGTAGGTCAAGTTTGTGTTCAGTGCCCCAACCCTCTGTCGCAATGACTTCCTCCCCAATCCTGAATGTGTGGCTCTCCTCTCGCTGAACAGGAACCTCAGGGGTTTTAAAGGAGTGGGCTCAGAAACTTGTCAAACTCTGAAATCATATAACAAATCCTGCAGTCATTTAACCGATATAATCATCTGTTGAATATGGAGCACACAAACAAAATTCAAGCCCTGACATAAAGAAAAAAACAAAACAAAACTAAAAAACAATCCATTAGCTTTAGTTCTCATAATTTTCTAAAATGTCCTCTGGGAAGACAAAAGGCAACCTTTAAGAATGTAATTTAGTTTTAAAATTGAAATTCATTGGAGCAAACCTGGCTCATTTGGAATTTCTATTCTTTCTCAACTTTCTATTGATTTATTTTTATTAGATTTTAATTAGGGATTCCATTGTGAAATGTTTTGAACCAGAATGTAATTTAAGGAGTCAGATTTTTCCAGCAGTAAAGAGAGAACAGTGGAAGCACAGAATTAAATGAGGAAAAAAAGGAAATTGTTTGGCAATTAAATGAAATGAGGGGAAAAAAAAAAGAAAGAAAGAACGTGAACAGAACAACACCTGAGGTTCAGTAAAGTCCTGGAATCCAGAGGAGGGACTGACAGCTGGCAATGCAACACAGGAGTTAGATTCATGACCGTGACTCTTTCACTGCAATCCCTGGCATGGGTTGTCAGCAGTCATAATGTACAATGATATTCCACTGACTTCTGGCTTCAAGAATCAGGTTTCAGTTAATTACAAAGATATCAAGAAAACTGATTATCCCAGACTCATAGGGAATAGGTGGACAGCTCTGGAGAGGGAGTGTTGGGGGGACGAGAAGGTAGTAGAAGGATGAGTAAAAAAGAAAAAGAAAAAAGAAGTGATGGACGCGAACAACAGTATGTGATTGTGGGAGATTGGTGGAGGGTACAGGGGAGAAAATTAAATGAAGAAAAAAATGTTTTAAAAAAGGAAAATTGAGAGCAATCACTTGGTATTAATAAGAAGCTCAGATAAATCATCAATCAGCATTTATGAAAACTGCATAATTATTATTTTTGGAATCAACAGAAACTACTGAATTTTAGGGCAAGCTTATTAATTTTTTAAAAGAAGAAATGTTTATTGCTAGTAATGAAAATAGTTTACAAGGTCAAGGGGAGAAAAAAAGGAGACATATATAATACTCTTTATAATACTTTAAGCAATAAAACAATTAAAAAATAGTTTACAGTGTTTTAGTAGATAGAAATTCAAAGGAGCAATATTTTCTTAAAGAAGTCAAAGATTTAATAATATTCTGAGGCATAAGAAGTAAATTAACTTAAAAATGTTTTGAGTTTTATTATTTATAAAACTGTATGTGATTCTTATTTAAATAGATAACATTATATGTATTTTATTTTTAGTTCTTGCTATAAATTGGTTTTTCTTACTCGAAAATATAAATTCAGCAAAATAATATCAAATGTTTTTTGTCGATTTTTTGTGTAAATTTCTAATAAACAATGCTTATTAGTCTGGGATATAAACATTTGCATCTCTAAGTAATGTCCTACTATGTATGGTACCATACAAATTCTAAAATATTTGGATCCTTTTATCTATCTTCCACCTGCCTATAATACTCGGTGAAGTGAGAATAGAGAAAATCTAATTGCAAAAAAAAAGATAACACAAAAATGCAATTAAATAGAAAAATATAAATACTTTTTGAGAGTTTTTTTAATCACGCTAAGAGAAACTAAAATAACCTCTTTCTATTAAATAGTTTATTAACATAAAATCCTTAAAGCTATCTTTAGCTGTTGTGTAATACAGTATACTTTCAATTAACTACTGATTCCTTTCAAATATTTTTACTAAAATAATGGGCAACATATACTCCTGCTATATATTTGAGATGATTATACTGATGGTAGAAAAAATAAACAAATATCAGGAACAAAACAAATGGAAAAAATCTAACTGCACAAAAGAGGAGAAAAAGTAATATTTGAGCTAATAAATCAAAAGCTCAAAAAGGCTTACTCATAGGCAAAGGAAAACAATTATTAGCACAAAAGATTCCACTAAAAATGTGGAGATTATTTTTAATGTATTTGAATTTCTAAGTTAAAGAAATATTTCAATTTAGAAATAGAACACTATTTTTCTTATTTGAGATCATTTAAATAGTGATGGAAGCCAAAAAATATAAAATGTAATATGCTACTGGTTTCTAATTGAAATCTGTTAAAGCACTACTACAAAATTTTAGTAAGAGAAAAAAAACCTGATAAACAGGTTTCTTTTGTTTAGCTTTTAATTTCTTGCTCCTAAAAGGAAATATATTTTTGTTCCTTTTATATTAAAAATTTTAATAGATATTAATTAAATGAGTGCATTAGTGAATGCAATTATTCAATGAAAGATTATTTAAGCTAAACTTTCAAGTTCATGTTTCAAAGTAGAAGTCCATATCCTATATAATTCATTGATTATCTAAGTATAGTCTTCAGATTTATAATAATTTCCCCATATTTATTAATAAGGAGATCTGGAAACTATTTGTGTTACAGGAGATATTTTTACTGGCATTCTCACCCTTAGACTAGCAATATTTGTGTATCATATTAATTAAAATATATGCCAAATATATTTTCTTTTAAGAACAGTAGTCACCTTTCTAAAATATTGTTTTTGATATCAATTTTTTAAAATCATGTTTTTACTATAATTTAAACTTTCAAACATATATAACTTTCTTTTTCTATAGAGGTCTTTTTCATGCTCATCAAATACACTGTTCAGTTAGTTCATGAAAAGGAATTAAAGTATTAATGTGAGCAGCAGTGTACTTGTTTATATTTTTTATTAAGAAAGGAAAATTGGAATCTCATGAAGATAGACAATAACTGCAAACTCTTTACTTACCATATGCAACTGTACAAATAGTAGTCAAAAATCATCTGCTTAATTACTTTATTATACACATAAATGGGTCTGTCTTATGCTATTCATTCACATATCAAGATTCAACAACCCATTATTTAAATGTATCTAAAAGATTTACATAATATCGCATAGTTACAACCCATAAAGACATTTAAGTCACTTTCAAGTAAACATTCAAATTTGCAGGAACTGTGAATATTAAATAAGTATTTAAGTAGCTTTTGTTAGCCCTAGCTGGTTTGACTCAGTTGATAGAGCTTTGGCCTGCGGACTGAAGGGTCCCGGGTTCTATTCCAGTCAAGGGCACATGTCCAGGTAGTGGGCTTGATCCCCAGTAGGGGGTGTACAAGAGGCAGCTGATAAATAATTCTCTCTCATCATTGATGTTTCTATCTCCCTCTCCCTTTTTGTCTGAGATCAGTATATATATATGGCTTTTGTTAAAAAAATTTAAAAAAACAAGATTTCTGTTAACACAGAAAATTGTGATGGTAAAAGTTCAGAAGAAAGTTATCTATCTAGCACTTATTACTTAGAAAAGAAGGCCTTGGGGAGGTCAACCTTAAAATAAATCCAGCATAATAATATTCAGTGCAGAAATATTTATATCTATGTTTACTTATTTTGTATTAAATAGATGTTTATGTATGTATATTTGTATTAAAATTTGAATATTATTAGAAAAGTTAATAAACATTATATCTGCTAAGCTATATGTGCTAGGACAGAGTACACTACAGGCAAAAAATTACTTTCTATGAATCATCAATTAATAAATGACTTAGCAGCTGTGTTTATATGTATAAGTCAAGTTTCTCATTAAAAACTGAAATGATAAATATTAAATATTTAAATATCATGACTATTTTGAAAACTAATATTATATTAACTAATGTAAAATACATCTGAAATTCTGAAATACAATTTATAAAACAATTAATTTTTCATTTGTTATAATTGGACATTAGAAAAAAGCTTATGGTCTCTAGTTCTTACACATGAAAGTAGTTTAATTCTCTTTGGGTAAATCATCAGCAAATATTCCATTATGCTTGAAACAATGAAAACATAAAATTAATAAAAAGGCATATCAAATGAATAAATTAGAGGTGGACTTTTAGAATGTACGTATTTATTAAGAAATATATTTTCATCTCTGAGTAAACAAGTTCATTCTTATTTGATATCTATGAAGACTTCAATGTAAATCAAAACAAAAGGAGCAAAAACTCTGACTTAGCTATTATTTGACTCTTTAAAAACTAAAATTCACTCTAAAAATACAACAACATGCTAGACATATACAATTCCAATCAAGTTTTCATTTTACCTAAATGTGTTGAATTTACTATTTTAATCTTAAAAATGAGTATATTAAAATGTGCATATTTAGGTAATATATGCCATGTTTTGCTTGTCAATAAAATGCAAAATAAGAAAAGTTAGGAAGCATCCATGAAGATAAGAACAAATCTAGTGACTTAATCAAGTTCTCATGTTAAGAAGATTATAGACCACTATCTATGGCCTTTCTTTCTCTCTTGTTTCTGAGGTACTTGAATAGTTGCTCTTTGTCTGGGACAAAGTTGGGATTTGCTGTCTCTTTTGATCCATTAATGGTCCATTCCACCATAATAAACTGCAACTCTAGTGCTAATTGGTTCATAATGATTGCTTAAGCTTTACACTTGGTAAGCATTGGAAGGCTTCACTCACCTTGTTCAAGTGGTTGGCTTTTAGTTGAAGTAGTTTTCATCTTGAGTGCCTCCCTAACAGACATGTCACAGCAGGAGCCTTTGTTAGTGTCTTGGTCACTGTCAGCCTGATCACTGTCCCCGTGCCCACTGTCTCTCAGGCTGGCTCTTTCTGGGTCCTTAAACGTGGAGCTACTGAAATACATATAAAGACAAAGAAGAGAAAGTGGTGTCTCTACGAGTTTGAGTCTGGTGTGGTTACTTGCAAAGCAATTTTGACACGAATGCAAATGGGGAAGCTGAGAAAGTTATTTAATAGGCCTTACCTTTGAACAAACTGCTGCCTGCTGCCCATGTAATTGGGCTCTGCGGGAAAATTGTCTGTCTGTGAAAGAGAAGGAAAAAAATACGTATAGTTGTACACTGGACAAATCTCCTGCAGAGCAACAAGATTTCCTAGTGGAAAAATGATTAATAATTCAAAAATTCCCTTAATCTTCAGATTTGTACATTTTAATTAAATTGGAAATTGCTGACATGTAATTATGTACTCAGAACAATTAAATGATTCCGGTCCACAAATTACCTGTTAAAGTAAACAATGAGCCTGTCATAACTGGCATTCTCTCTTAGCACCAGGATGGATAACACTGTGTTGTTTCATTATTTAGATATTAAGATTGAATATTTGTGGGGGGAGTAGAAAAATGACCTAATTTCTCCATAATAAAAGTGTGAATTATTTAATAATACTCATTTTTAACATAATTACATAATCCTCTGGGATTCTATGCCTTCTTTGGTGTAATATCATTTTAAAGTCATCCACTCCTCAATTAAGAGATACTGATCCTTTTCTCCAAATTACCAGAGTAAGGAGGATGGGAAGAGGTAGAAGAATGTAAAAGGGAGATAAATGGTGATGAAAGGAGACTTGATGTTGGGTGTAAACATAGAATGCAGTATACAGATGATGTATTATAGAATTGTACACCTGAAACATATAATTTTATTAACCAATGTTACCCCAATAAATTCAGTAAAAAATAAAATAAATAGATAAGCCGGGCCCATATAATTCATCCTCATCTACATCTCTACTATAAAAATTGTGCTCACACAAGACAATGGAAAGATGTATTATTTCCTGGTTATTAACAACAAAGCAAAAGAAAAATAAGAAATAAAATGTTACTTAAAACACCGAGAGTAAAGACAGAGAAACCAGGCTTGTTTTCTGTGGTTGTTTTTACTGCCTCCAAACTGACCTGGAGGTCTGCCAAGAAGAACTGAATTCTCCTTGTATCATGGAACAGAGTCTTTTGGGAGAAAGAGACTAGATCTTTCATAGATCTCCCTATACGGTACATTCATACACGTTACTTCTTGCAGCTGACTCCAGGACAAAGGTTCTCCTGTTTTCTGCATCACTTCATATCACGTCATTAAGCAGCTATGGGTTCGTACAAGATCATCCAGCATGCGAGTATCAGTGGCACAGGAGCATGCAATTCATGAAGCAGAGGGCCCAAGGTAAGGCTTAATGTAGTGCAATATGTGTTTTCCTTATAAATAAGCCTAATTTATGTTAACAGTACTCTTTTTCTCCCCGTGTAATAATTTAAGTTATTTGGCTTTTCCAAATATTCCTGGGGGGAAGGGAGGCATGCTAAGAGTAACATCTTAAAGCATGAAGTTGCAATGTCTGTTAGAAGTTTGGGGACAGAAGAAACCCCTTACAAATATCTTAATTTGTAATCTTTTGTTGTTGTTCAAATGAATTTTATGCCAAAAAAAAGTAAAAATGTGGGTAAACAAGGACGATTCATTTCTCACACCTAATCTGTTTAGCTAGTAGTTGATGGCATACATTTTTCATTGACATGTTTTATTTTTCCACAGGCTCTGTAAAGCACCCATTTTGTTTTCAAAATAACAAACTATCAATTTTTAAGAATAACTTAAAGATCTAATAAAGATAATGGAAACCAGCATGAGGGGCAAAAATGTTTGCTAAAGCATTTTTCCAATTTTTGAAACTATAATTAGTTGAAATTCCACATTTTAATGTATTAAAATCTAGTTCATCTTTTTAAAATATATATTTTAATTTATTTTAGAGAGAGAGGGAGAGAAACATGGATGTAAGAGAGGAACGTTGATCAGCTGCCTCCTGCAAGCTCCCTACTGGACATCAAGCCTTCAACCTGGGCACGTGCCCTGACCAGGAATCAAACTCATGACCTATCGGTGCATGGGATGACACTCAACCAACTGAGCCACACTAGCCAGGGCTAGTTCATCTTTTGAATTGGTCAGAATATGTATACATATGCTTTCAGTTCAAAGTTCAGGATAAATGTCTTAGAACATTTCAGAAAATGAGAATCCTGGGTATTAAGGAGAGAGTAAAATGTAATCTGAAAAGCCAAAACTCTAATGAGAAAATAGAAGGGCTATAAAAAGTAATCTTGTGTTTTCGATGGCTTTAATTAAATGGAGCCTTATAAGAAATTGACACAGGGAGACACATTGGGGAAACTTTTCTTCATCTGTTCTAATCAGGATAGTATTTTAAAATGTTTGCAAATTATTAAAGTTTTAAGGAGTTTAAGTAAAATAAGAGACAAGCAAAAATAAACATATTCTCATTGAGTGAAAAGCTGTTTTTAAATATGATTATGCAAAAGCATGTGTGTTTTTCTATGTTTTATGTATGTATCAGTATCAGATGAACTGCTACCAAATACAGTTTTGGGGAAAATAGAAAAATAAGAGGAAGTTAGAAAAAGGGGGGAATTTTGAGGAAAAGAGAGGGAAGAAAAATAACAGAAGTGAGAAAAGCAAGAAAAAATAAAGAAAAATAATTAAAAGGAAAAAAAATATATATATATATATAAAGGAAGAAAAATGAGGGAGTTAAAAATACAGAAATTGTTAAAAGTAATTGGTTTATTATTGTAGAATTTCACAAAGAACATTTTTTCAAACATAAAATTTAATCAGTAGCACAATAACAGAAGTTACTAGTAATGACTGCATTCACCCATTAAAATGGGTAGGAATTTGAGAGATTTGTGTGTATTCATAATTATCATAATGAAACAGCCATTTTATCTTAACAAATATATAATAATTCACTATAAGAAAACCACACTAGCTTTATTATAGAAAATAACATTTTCATTATACAGACTCCAAGGATGTCAGAAAACTCATTTAAAATAACCTGAATATAAAATAACAGTATTTGCATAGAAAAATGAAAAATAGAGAAAAATAGCCATATTTATCACATCATTTAATTTAGAAGTAAAAGGGCTTTCAGATATTTTTCAATATTGTACTTAAAAATTGACTTCTACCAAAGAACTTGTATGCATGCATATGAGCATAACCAATGGGCACAGACAGTAGGGGGGGGTGAGGCCATGTGCTGGGGGGCGGGGGTGGCCAGGGAGAGGTCAATGGGGGGAAAAGGAGACTTATATAATACTTTAAACAAGAAGGAATTTTTTAAAAGTTTACTTCTACCTGGTAAATTTATAAATTATCTTTTAAGTTTAGAAAGAAAGTAAAATTTGAGGTCACATACTTATAGTTTTCTAAGTCCCAGCAGAGTAATTAAGTGTGAATATTTATAACTCTAAAACCTTTATATTTTTCCACACAAACTATTCACTAGATTTTTCCCCTTCAAATTGAACACAGTTTAACTATTATTTTAAAAACACATAATATAGCATTGAAATATGTGTACCCTGAATTGGTGGGTAATTACAGAAAAGTTCTAAAGTTTTAGATACCTTTTTAATCTATTTCAAAGTCAGGAATTAAAAGACAGAAGTTTGTTTTTGCGATTATTTGCTCATAGCATAAAAGACCTGAACTTACTTATAAAACTGAATATGCCCTCTTATTTTGATTTTTTCTTTCTTGTTATTTTCTTTGATGAAGATTATAAAAAATTAGATATTCTTTGCTTTCGTTTGTACAGAAAGCAAAGAAATAAACAAGTTATCAAACAAACCCACAAAGTGGATATGAATGATTTCTTTAATTATTTGCCTCTATGCTTTTCTCTAGTAGTATTCAGCAAATTCTAGTAAATTTATATTATATTCAAAATTTAAAAAATTATCAGCAGTAGTTAATATTAAAATATCTTCTAAAATTTGCTCATCCTTTTAGAACTATAAAGATCACATCATAATTTGAAAAATTAGTTTCTTTGAGAAAGTGGAAGGAAGCACTTACTAAAACTGAACCAAGTTGGCTAAAATTTGGAAAGCTCTTCTTTTATGGAAGTTGATAATTTGATACAGCTACTTAAATGTGCCTAAAGAAGTTGAACTGAAAATGGATAGTAAAAGGAGTCAAAATAGTTTTTCTATACTAGTAAACTAGTAAAAATAGAAATATTAAAGACATATCAAGCATTTGACAAATTCAACATCTATTAATGATAAATTTCTCATCAAATAAGAATAAAAAACTTTCTCAATTGTATTGAGGGCATCTATGAAAAAACAAAGGGTATAACTAATATAGTCCTGGTGAAACACTGAAAAAAGTTACCACTTCTATTAATCATTGCACTGAAAGTCCTAATTGTTCAATAAGGCAAGAAAAATAAAGGACGCACAGATTAGAAAGAAATGGGAAAAAATACAGACAATATCATTGTATTCTTAGATAATATTATGTAGTTAGAAAGTAGGAAGGAATTAAAGAAAACTTCTTAGAACTAATAAGTAAGTTAAGCAATGTTGCCACATTCAAGATCCCACAGAAAAATTAATTATATTTCTATATTCTAGAAATACGCTATTGAAGATCAAAATTGCAAAAGCAATGCATTTCTCACAGCTCCATAAAAATCAAATACTTAGCAAATTATGCTTTAAAAAACAAGTATAGAATCTGTATACTGAACTTTACAAAAACTGATTACATAAATCAAAAAAGCTTATGTAATGAAGACATTAATATGTTTATTATTGGAAGATACAACATGGTAAAGATGTCAATGCTTCTCAAATAATCTATACATGTAACATAATTCCACTCAAATTCCCAGCACGATTTCCTATAGATATAGACAAGAGGATTCTAAAATGTAGCAAAGAAACTGTAATAGCCAAAACGCATTTTTTAAAAAAAAGAACAAATTTGAAGGAGATACACTACCCTATTTTAAGACTTATTATGAAATGACCCTATCAATATAATGCAGCATTGTTGATGAAAAAGACATATAGATCAATGAAACAGAAGAGACTTTCCAGAAATAGTTCATACAAATATGGTCAATTGATTTCTAACAAAGTTGCAAAAGGCAATTCAATAGGTAATTCAAAAGAAATGAATCTCAACCTTACACTTTACACTTTATATTAAAAAAAGAATGCCGAAACCGGTTTGGCTCAGTGGATAGAGCATCGGCCTGCGGACTGAAGGGTCCCAGGTTCGATTCCGGTCAAGGGCATGTACCTTGGTTGCGGGCACATCCCCAGTAGGAGATGTGCAGGAGGCAGCTGATCGATGTTTCTCTCTCATCGATGTTTCTAACTCTCTATCTCTCTCCCTTCCTCTCTGTAAAAAATCAATAAAATATATTTAAAAAAAAAAAAAAAAGAATAAAACAAAACATCCTCAAAATAGATCATAGTTCTGAATTTAAAATGTCAAACTAAAACTTTATAAGAAAACCTAGCAAAAAATATTTGTGACTTCGTGTTAGGCAGGATTCTCAAACGTGATACCAAAATCATCATCTATAGGAGGGAAAATAAGCCAAATTAACCCAGCAATTTTGCATTTACCTTAGAGAAATGCAAACTATGCTCACATAAAAATTTGCATATGAATATTTACAGAAACTCTCTTTTCCAAAATTGGAATCAGCCCAGATATCTTCTAACAGGTGAATAGATAGACTGTGGTACATACATACAATGGAAAACTATCCTATATTATAAAAGCATAATGTGCAAATTGGGGTGCGGAATGACAGGTCGCTATGATGTGCACTGATCACCAGGGGGCAGACGCTCAATGCAGGAGCTGCCCCCTGGTGGTCAATATGCTCCCACAGGGAGAGTGCCGCTCAGCCAGAAACCTGCTCACGGCTGGCGAGCACAGCGGCAGTGGCAGGAGCCTCTCCCACCTCCGTGGCAGTGCTAAGGATGTCTGTCAGTCAGACATCCTCTAAGGGCTCCTGGACTGTGAGAGGGTGCAGGCCCAGCTGAGCCCTCCCCTCCCCGAGTGCATGAATTTTGTGCACCAGGCCTCTAGTTTAGCAATAAAACATAAACTATTGATGAAACAACTTAGACTAATTTTAAAAGCATTATATTGAGTGAAAAAGAGCCAGTCTCAAAAAATTGCATACTATATGATTCTACTTATAAGACTTCTCAAATAAATAAAAAATAAAAGGCTATTATGAAAAAGAACAGATTAATGGTTGCCAGGGGTGAAAGTTGACTACAGAGATACAGCCTGAGGAAGCTTTTAGGGTAATAGAACTGTTTAGTAATCTGACTGTGATGCTGGTTTCATTTTGCCATATATGAATAAAAATACATAGAACTCCACACTCAACAAAAGATTCATTACACTGATTGCTGATAAAAGATATTTCCAAAAATATGTGTAAGATCATCATCTGCATTTCATATATGCTGAGGATCCATCTGTTTCCTAGAGAATTATAAAACTACTAGGTGCCCAAATTCGTGCACAGGTGGGGTCCAGCTGGCCCGCCCCAATCAGGGCTGCTGGGCAGTTAGCCGGCCAGCCCCATGCCCGATGGGGGTGGGGACAGCCAGGGGGAGGGGCTGTAGGCAGTTTGCCAGCTGGCCCTGCCCCTTGGTAGAACTCCTGGTTGAACTCTGGGTCAAACTCCCAGTTGAGGGGACAATTTGCATATTAGCCTTTTATTATATAGGATAAGTTATTTTATTAAATAGTCTCAGTAAAGAGTATTTCTGGACTTTGTCCTTTAAATTATACTGAGTCAACTTTTAAAACCCATGTAGAAATCCTATTTTCATTTGGACAGACTACAAATGGATTCAAGATATAAAGACCTACTTAGCCACACTAGCAAACACAAGCAACAGCTCTATAAGACAGGCACCTTAAATATGAATTATTTAGCTCAATTTTCATTTCTTTCAAAGATTTTTTGTGTGTGTGCAGTTCCCGTTTACCCAGCCATAGTAAATACTTTAAATAAAGATTCCAGACTGCCTTTATTGCAAAGGCAATAGCTTTTCCTTTTAGTGCAGGAAACAAACCTGGCTAGAACATGAAGCACTGAGAGCCATCCTGGGAAATGGCAAGTTTTTAAATTTAGAAATACTTTGTAAAATTTATTATACATTTGAAAGTAAGTGAATAGCATATCTTTAATAGCAAGCCTTTAAAACCTTTTAATATGAAATGATTAGCATCTAAGATGTAGCAAAGTATATGCAAAATATTGTCAAAATAATTTTACAACTTTGAGGTAAAATTAGGATAATATTTTCTAAAAATCTGTGGGTTGCCCTAATCAGTTTGGCTCAGTGGATAGAGCGTTGGCCTGGGAACTGAAGGGTCCTAGATTTGATACCAGTCAAGGGCATGTACCTTGGTTGTGGGCACATCCCCAGTAAAGGGTGTGCAGGAGGCAGCTGATAGATGTTTCTCTCTCATCGATATTTCTAGCTCTCTATCCCTCTCCCTTCCTCTCTGTAAAAAATCAATAAAATATAATAAAAAAATAAAAAATAAAAATGTGCGGGTTTATACATCATATGAGCTAATACAGGAAAATGTCTTAGTTAAATAATATAACTAGAGGCCCGGTGCATGAAAATTCATGCACTGGAGGAGGGGTCCTTCAGGCTGGCCTGCCCCCTCTCACAGTTCAGGAGTCCTCAGGGGCGGAAGGCGACCTGGAGATCAGGGGAAGGCAATGCCCCATTACACTTCTGCTGCTGCCACTGCTGGCAGAGCAAGCCTCGGCCGGCCCTGGTTACCTCAGCCTCGTGCGGCCCTGAGTGGCTGGGGGGCTGAGAGGACTAGGGGACTACAGAGGCAGGTGCACAGAGCGGCCGGGCCCACCTGGGGGTGGGCCTAGCCTTGCTGCACGCCTGCCGCCCCGGCGGGGCTGAGTGGACTGGGCGCCACCATCTTTGAGGGCAGGGCAGTCAATTAGCATATTCCCTCCTTATTGACTGCAGGTGCTGCCATCTTTGCAACGGTCAATTAGCATATTCCCTCTTTATTAGATAGGATTTATGTTATTAGTTTTTAATTTTTTAAGCTCTATATGCAGCATAGTAATGATTGTGAAATCATAATATCTGAATCAAAGTCTAGTAAATTTTGAAACAGTATTTGGATTTCTAGAAAATGAGAAATTTGGGATGAGAAAAATAAAGATGTCATAATTTTGAATATTGTTTCAAATGAATTTTGATGTAAAAATATCAGAATACTAGTCTCAAAATGTGTACCTGCAAAAGAGAGAATAATGTAAACATTAGGAAACTGGGTTATTTTTCACTATCATAAATACTATTTAAGTAAATGTTGCTAGGGTTCAAACGTTAATCAGTGCGATCCCTATGTGATTAATATATACACACCACCTCGGTGCTATCTAGCCAGTATTATCTTATATTTCCCGGTTTAGAGTCATGGAACAGTCAGGGAATTTCATATGGAGAGATCAATTTTTGTGTTACCAGAATCATGGTTGCAAAAACTAGGAGGCTGTAGTTTATAAAGTGCTAGCTTTTTTGACATCCTTTTGACTTTCTATGTCAGTTTCTTTACCAAGAGGACACCTTGAGAATAAAAGCCTCCTTAAATTTTGAACCCTAAGTACCTCCCTTGTGTCATCCTATCTCAGGCCTAAAGGAGAGAAGTAGAAGATATTAAAAAGAGCCAAATGGAACTTCTGAAGATGAAAACTACAATATTTCAAATTTAAAAAACAATGAATAGACTTGACAGTAGATTTGAACACGAGGAAGAAAAGATACAGCATTTGGCAGCAAGTTTTAGAAACATTTGCCTCAATATTTTATATAATATTAAAGCTAGTTTTATGTGTTTATCTATATAAGCTTTATATAATACTAGAGGCCTGATGCACAAAATTTGTGCAAGAGTAGGCCTTCCTTCCCCCAGCTGCCAGCACCGGCTTCCCTCTGGCACCCAGAACCCGAGCTTCCCTAGCAGCCCTGGCTTCATCCAGAAGGTCGTCCAGAAGGATGTCTGGAAGGATGTCCGGTCTAATTAGCATATTACACTTTTATTATTATAGATTTGTCTCAACATTGTCTTTATGAATTTTCAATATATTAGAGAGTAAAGACAGGTATGTCAAACACAAAAGAATCTCCCAAAGGTTATAATACAAATATGAAGAAAGTTTTAAATCTAGCAATATTGATCTAAAATAAGAAATATTAAGAAAAAATGATAGTATGTATTTGAATCTGAAGTCATCATTAAGAGAGCAACTTACTTCCCACAACTAATTTGTGGTTAGATGTGTTGTTATGGTTTTAAGTCATATTATTTTAGCTTCTATTATAATTACGTGATCAGTGTTTTCCTAATCTAGGTGCATAGGGGAATGGAATTTTGAAAATTCCTTTGAATTAGGGACACCAGGTTGGAGCCATTGGGTTGAAAAGGAAATAAAATATATTAAACTTTCCCTTATTTCAAAGGCACTGCTTTTCACATTGATAACAAGAATTCTCTTTGCAGCAGACTACAGTAAACACAAGGGAGGATTAAGAGGTGAATAATTCACTGTAAGCCTTTTCATACTGACACTGCTTCTCATAGCTTTTCTTTCAACAGAATATATGGTGTGGTTCTTTCTGTCTACATTGCTGAAGTAGGCAACAGTATTTTAAGCCACCACTTATAAAGTTATCTGACAGCGGTATGCTTCGGCATTTTTAAAGTGTGTGAGGTATGGCAATAACTGTATTTATCAGTGATTTTCAAAATAATACATTTTATACCAATTTAGTGTGGTTGACATTTGTGCTTTGTTACTAAAGGCATAATAAAAGCATGAGAAATCTGTACCACATTTAGCAAAAACTAGCATTATTTTAAATTTAAAATGGGAGAACAACAAATCCACATCTTTAAGCAATAATTTTAAATCTACTGCTCAGTTAGGATGACTTAGTTGATTTTTCTTGTTTTCCATTTTATTTTTTATTGAACTTATTAAGGTGAAATTAATAAAATAATACAGATTTCAAGTGTACAACTCAATAAAACATCATCTGCATATTACATTGTGCACTCACCACCCAAAGTCAAGTGTTCTTCCATCACCATTTATCCCAGCTTTGTCCTCTTCTACCTCCGCGCACACCCCTTTCTCTCTCGCAATCCCCATACTACTGTCAGTCTCTGTTTTTTATTTATTTTGTACTTTTGCTTAATCCCTTCACCTTCTTCACCCAGCCCTCCCACTCTCTCCCCTCTGACAGCTGTCAGTTTGTTCTCTGTATCTATGCGTTGGTTTCTATTTTATTTGTTTCTATTTTGTTTAATTTTGTTCATTATATTTCAGATATAAGTGAAATCATATGGTATTTGCTTTTCTTTGCCTAACATATTTCACTTAGCATAGTACTCTCCAGGTCCATTCAGAATGTTGCAAACGGTTTGCTTCTTTTTTACTGCCGAATAGTATTCAACTGTGTAAATATACCACAGCATTTTTATCCACTTATCTACTGATGAGCACCTAGGCTGCTTCCAGATCTTGGTTATCATAAATAATGCTGCAATGAACATAAGGGTGCATATATTCTTTTGAATTAGTGTTTCGGGTTTCTTTAGATATATTCCCAGAAGTGGAATTTCTGCGTCATAAGGCAGTTCTATTTTTAATTTTTTGAGGTACCTCAAGTTTTCCTCAGTGGCTATACCAATCTACATTCCCACCAACAGTGCACAAGGGTTCCCTTTTCTCCACATCCTCACCAACACTTGTTGTTTGTTGATTTATTAATGATAGTCATTCTGACAGGCATGGGGTGGTATCTCATTATGGTTTTAATTTGCATTTCCCTCTGATTACTGATGTTGAGCCTCTTTTCATATGTCTATTGGCCATCTGTAAGATTTGGCTGCCTATTAAACTCTCTTACAAATGTTAGTTAACCTCCTTATAAATGACACTGATGACTTAATAATTTCTGTGCCAGAATATAATTGTGCAATTTATAAATCTTACAGAAAATCATCTTTGACAAGAAGAAAATGAGATAAAATGTAAGGTGAGTGCTATTTGTTATCTATAAAAACACACAAAATAGATAATGCTGCACATTTTCTATATTTCTGCTGAGGCTCGGAGTGCAAAAGCCACTGAGTTGCCACTAAATGTTACATGTGCTTTCTCATTGGCAATGGCAGAGTGTTATGCCATAGTTGATGTCTTCTGATATATATCCAAACTTGCTTCCTGGTTGCTAATTTCCACCTCTCTGATCAATCCATTCTCTTCAGTGAGGTCAGCCTCTCCATTCCAACCCTGTCCAATAAACCAGTCTCCTCTTTTCCTTCCAGGGTGTAATAGTGTTTGTGTGTGGCTCGGGAGAGCTTAGAGCCCTTTTCTCTGCTGATTTTTTTCTATCTCAAAGCTAGACATTTCGTCTTAGGGAAGTCTCTTCTTATTGTGCTATTTTCCATCTCTATTAAGAACACTAACGAATTTTTCCAATGGAGGAATATCTAAAACTAGATTCTCTGCAATTAGACCTCCAAGACTAAATATCTCAAAGTTTTATGTAGCCAATGAAAAACGGTTACAGGTCTGAACTTCTAGAATTCTAGGTATGAAAAGAAAGAGAGAGAAAAAATGAAGGGAAACAAACTGGTGACCAATTATTTTTCTGATTATCACTGCAAATGCCGAGTCTTCTGTGATACAGTATTTAAATATTTTATTAATTTTAAGGAACTTGCTAGTTAGAAAAGAAAATGTTTACAAATTAAATATTTAAATTCAAACCAGTTTTTACATTAATTTATTTTACAAATATAGACATGCTTTGAACCTATACTGCACTGAATCTAAATGTATGTAAATAATGTCATTGCATCATTCTGTGCTGGGCAATTTGAAGGATGCTGTCCTATATTAGGATCTACAAAACAGTATTATTGTTATTTATTATTCATCCTTCTCATTGCACTAGGAGACAGAGTAGTGTTACTGTCCACATTTTTGTAAAACAAACTACAGATAACAGACTTCCATAAAGTTGCCCATCATATGCCTGATTCATTGGCAAACAATAACACCATAGAGTGCCAGACAGTCCGTTGCTATACTGGCTCTCTAAGAAAGAGAGAAAAATAATGCTCTATCTCCATATTTTCAGAAATAAATTAATAAGAACTTGATGTAGCTTATCTTGAAATGCTTTTAAAAATTATTATCACATACTAAGCAAAAACAGTGCTACTATCACCCTAATAACAGATGGTTCTTTGAAACAGTCTGCACTTTTGTCTTTCTATACTTTAATGTTAAATTATTTTAATAGGCTGAATATTTTGTATGTATATATAACTCCAATAATTAGATATTTCCTTTGGTCAATAACATAAAAAGGTAATAATGGCATTTATTATTAAATATTCTAATGCATGCAGTATTACTAAACCATCATTCTAGTCATAAATTGTCAAAATAGCAACTTCTCAAAAGACACTTATCTTTTGAAGTGCAAAAGAAATTTAAGGTATTATATTTAGTAAATCATATATATATATATGTAATATGCAAATGTAGTTGAGACTCCATCATGGTCACAACCATCTCAGGAGGAGGGGCCGGGCTCCGCCCAAGCCTGAGACATCAGCAAAGAGGGGCATCTGCTCAGAGCCTCTGTGGTGTGGCTGGGGGCAGGCCCCCAGCGGGGACACACACACACACACACACACACACACACACACACACACGGGGAGCCTGCTCCAAGCCTCCACGGCCAGACTGCCTCCTGGATTAGGAAGACTAAGCTGTCAGTAGGACATCCCCTAAGAGCTCCCGACTGTGAGAGGGGGCAGGCTGGGCTGAGGGACCCCCACCCCCCAGTGCACGAATTTCATGCACTGGGCCTCTAGTTATATAATATTCCCAAATAACTAACTTAAAATGTGAACCAATCTGTATGTCTGTTATCCATTTCATCAATTTACTTTTTTCACAATACACTAAAACTTTATGACTGGAATGATTTAATAAACACAATTCACCAGTCTTACTCCTCAAAATATTAAATTGTTAATCAGAAGATATAAGTCAATTATTTATATAATGAGTTACATTTCAAAAATTAAATAAAAAGTTATCAGTAAGATCAGTTTCCTGTCTGATTTTGCATCAGCCTATGTAGCAGGTGTATTCTAATTTTTAATAAGAGGAAAAAAATAGAAGGAATTTAAGATGAATTGAATGGTGCAACACCTTTTTAATTTTTCTCCTCTACCTCTTGATAGGCACAGAGAATGTTTAACTCTTTATAATTATAAGCAACATTTTAGCCAACCAGCTAAGCAAACAATATATTTTATAATAATTAGTAAATACTTTGCGGGAGTTTTTAAGTCTCCAATCTTTTTCATGGGTTTCAAAGATAATTTACTAACCCTTTCCAAAAATCAAAGCAAAACAAAACAAAAATAATGTAAAAATTAAAAATTCTGAGATAATTTACCTATTGGATTTGAATTTCTGGTTTGAAAATAACTATAAATTGAGAATACAATTATAAAAAGTTAGGAGATAATATGCAAAGCATTTTGGAAGACTTGTCCTCCAAAATGACTAGTACAAAGGAAAGGGCGTTCCTAAATTTGAGGGAAATATTAATTGTTAATAAAAACAGATCCAGAGACAGAGAAGCATTGATCAGATGCTCAAACCTCAGAGAGAAGGTAAGGGAGGGTGGGGGTAAAGGGGAGAGATCAAAGGACTTGTATGCATGTGTGTAAGCATAACCGATGGACACAGACACTAGGGGGAGAAGCTATGAGCAAGGGGGGGGGGAAGAATGGGGAGATAAGGACACATATGTAATACCTTAATCGATAAAGAAAAAAATCTCTAAGTATGAGATTACCAGAATATTTATCATTTCCATCCTAAAATACAAGAATAAGTATTACATTTTAAATGTATGATTCAATGAAAATAGTCTATTTTTGGTTGGCATTCAGACCTGAAATTAAAATAAAGCTAAGTGTCTTTACTAATGTTAATATATTTTTAATTAAACATTAGCACCAAATGAAATGAAATATCTTTCGACTCTTTATCACACTGTCACTTAATACCTAAGTCAAGCATCTCCAGCTCTTTCTTTGCTTGAAAAGTTTAATTAGAAGACTTTTCCTCTCCTTGCTAACATAAGAGAAGCAATCTTACCTAGACAATCCCTTCATGAGATAATAGGCCTGTATTCTTCAATCTCTAGTTTTGACATAGCAATCACTTTGATTTTAATGGAAACTGTTTATAATCTACATGATGCAGTTTTTACAATAACATAAATGGAAAAAAATAGAGATGCTGTTAAGATTAAGTAACGCATGACAAAAGTGGTTGGAGAACTCTGGCTGATGACCCACTATCTGATTTTGAAAATAAAGTTTTATTGGAACCCAGCCATGTCCATTATTTATATGTTATCTATGGCTGCTTTCATGCTTCAATGGTAGAGTAGTTGAGACAGAGACCGTGTGAGCCATAAACAATAATATATTTACTATCTGTCCCTTACTATAAAAAGTACAGGCTCCTGGATAAGGAAGACTAAGTCTCAGTTCTTAACTTTATAATTAAAAATTTTACTCTACTCACTCCTGTAGATAAAATACTAATGAAGCATTTTAATATATACACCATGCTTAATTAGGTTATCATTTAGAAAAAACACAAGTCTTTTTCAGCCTCTGTAGAAAACAGACTTCCTTCATAGTGGATGCATTTGAAGTGTTCCTGATTAAAAAACTATTCATATATTGTTAAATGGATTTCTGTTTTAGGTGATTTTTAGTATGTTTATATTCAATTCCAAACTACTTAAAACCATGGAAATAGTACTATCATGGGAACACCTGAAAACAAAAATGCACTTTGATATATGAAGCTTCCTGAAGTACATTACAAATTTCTTCAAAGTGTGCTTAAAACAAAAGTAATTCGTGTTTTTTCCCTCCCTAGGGGAAAGTAATTTTCATTTCTTGGTCTTTTGTCTCCTAATCTTCCTTATATATTTTACAGGGTAATCTTGTCACTATATTTTAACTCTTCCAAACATATTATTTCCTTTCAACCTTAGCAGTTGGGGCTATCATAATTATTTCTATATCATGGATGGAAAAACTGAGGCCTGTGGAACTCATGAAAAGCCAGCTGGAGGTCCAGATATGAGTAAGTAATAGGAAAAAGTTCCTCTTGACTAAAAATTTCACACTCTTTCAAATAAAAAATCTGCAAGTATTATGTGATTCATCTCGCTTTTGTGTGAATAGTTATTTGCTTTCTAGCCTATTCAATTTATCATTCTCTGGTTTACTTTACAGATTTATTATTTTCATTCTAATTGTTAATCAGAGCTTCCTATCGAGTTCTAATACCAGGATACACTCTCTTGTATGGCTTTTTTCCTATAACTCTCCAGTTCTTAATTAGTTTAAACGCAAACAAAAACAATGAGTTCTACTGGACAATTTTGGTTAGAATAAAAGAACCCATCTAATTCTATGATCAAATCTGAGAATCCTAGGCTGCTCTGGATTCTCCAAAATTTGGATTTATTTCACTTTACTGGAACAACCCATATATCCTCTTAAAACTATTTCTGGTTTCTCCATTGCAAGACCCTGTGGCAATGTGTTGTACATAGGTCCCAGCAGAGGTTTTGATGCTTACTACGTGGAGGCCTTAAAGAATTCTCTTCCAAATGGACCTATAGTCTAGGAATGATATCGCAATACATACTTTATACCAACAATTATGCACGCTATAAGATGTTCTCATACTCCATGGATACCACAATAGAAATGCATGCCAAACGTGATATCCCAACTGGTGTAGGAGCAAAATACCTAAACTTTGGGTCAGATGACATTAGTTCTCTATTCCTAGCTAGCTGTAAATACCTGGATAACATTTCTTTGCTGCAATTTTCTCACATGAAAATAAGTGTAAATGAAATAAGTCACTGTCATATGTTTCTAACTTTCTGGTATTCATTGCCTTACAACAGTTCTTTTGTAGAAATGTTTCAAGGTCTCCTTGCCTTAAAAAGTATAGTTCTTATGGAAGACTTCATAACATCTTTCTACTTGAGAGCTGACATTGTTAATTTAAGAAGTTTAAGGTAACTGAAAACCAATGTTTGCAAGACAGTCTATCAAAAATTAGTCCCTTTTTAACATGTCTATTTACCATAAAACACAAGTCACCAATACTGGTTTAGAGAGGTCAGAATAAAATTTGCAATAAACTAAATCAGAATTCTAGTAAAATTACTGTTTTATAATCGTAAGTACTTTGGAATAGAATTGTACTCTTATATAATTACTAACATTATGCCAACTGAAATAATTGTTTTCACAGAGATTATGTCTGCATAGCTGTATCTAAAATTTAACTGCACCAGAATATTTTATGCAAATTGCTGCTAACAACAATAATGATATGTGTAATATTTATTAAGCATAGAGTATCCTTCGTATTCTTTATATGCATAATCATATTTCACCTTTAATTTTTATGACAGTCCTATGAACAGCAAATATTCTTACACCTGATTTTAAAAAAAAAAACATAAAAGATATGAGTTAGCAACTTGCTCTGAACTGAATAGCTAGTTTATTTTAAAAAACAAAAACTGTGGGAATAGTTTGTCACTGTAAATAATTTGTCAATCAGAGAGTAACTGATTAAAAAAATTATAACGTATCTATTAATTGGCCCAGAATCCCACCATTGTTAAGAGAAGAAAGAAAAAAGATAATATGGAACTACATCACTGACATGAGAAAATATTTGTATTTATATAACTTTAAGGAAAAAAAAACAGTTTAATACATTATGTTAGCATATACCACCTGTTGTAAAAACAGTCTAGTTTGTGTGATAGAAAGATATATGGATTCACAATTCTTTATTCAAAACCCTTGCATCCAGGCATGTTTTGTATAACTCTTTCATTTTTGAGAATGACATTTTGTTGTATATTCATGCATTACCCATCTCAGCAGGGACTGGTTGGAACAACACCACATATTAAACATGTGACTATTTCTTCAGGAAAATAAATGTTAATATTAATACTAAGTGGAATATGTCAAGATTTAAAATAACCTTAAATCAGTTTATGTCTGAATTCTTTGGATTTTTTACTAAAGAAGGGTTGCAGATCTGAAAACAAAAGGTTTACAATAGCTACCTCTGACTATTAAATTATCAGTAATTACAATTTTTTAAATGCAACTTTTTCTATATTTTAAGTTTACAAGTATGTAATAAGTTCATACTACATACCAGGTGTTGTTTTAGGTATGGGTTTTTAGTATAATTTTTGCATTAAGTACAAATTTCTCTCTAAATTAAGGGGAGATATAATCATTTAATTTTTAAAAAAATAAGAAGGTGGGAGTTGGGGGGACAGGAAGAGATTAACCAAATAACATATATGCATATATGCATACCCCATGGACACATACAATAGTATGGTGAAGGCATGGAGTTGGGTTGGGGCTGGGTTAAGGGGGAGAAGGGGATGGGGGACATCTGTAATACTGTCAACAATAAAAGAAAAGGAATTAAAAAAGAAAGAAACTTAGAGACACATATAATGAAAAAAAACTTGAAATTCTTTTAATGCAGAAACTTGGATTTTTGCGTATTGGGGTTTTATTGTTTTTCCCAAGAGTAAAGTCTCTACTAGGGAAACTTTCGACTTGCCAAAAATCAAACAGAAAAGAGTACCTGGCCCTGCAGTAAAATGTAGCCAATTCATCCCTGGAGGCTGACTACAAATTCCCCAGTTCAATGCTAGAGTGGTTGAAATCCAAAAGACACTAGACTAGCAGTGCCTGAATCTCAACTACCTGGGCTCGAGGCACAGTCTCAGGGGAATAACTTCCTCTTTGGAATATTTGTCATGGAACACACACACACACACGCACACACACACGCACACACACACACACACAAACACACATACACACACAAACACACACGCGCGCGCGCACACACACACATGCACACACACACAAACACACACACACACACAAACACACAGACACACACACACACGCACACCAAAGGGTTTAAAAATCTCATTATTACATCTCAATTGTTCTTGAAGAACTCTTCTCTATAGACCATCTATCTATATTTTTATTAAAAATATTATGTCTTCTTAATGTAGAACTAGATACCTTTTTGTATTAATATTAAATGCAAAGTAGAAAATAATCTTCCAAAAGAAAGGAAAAGCAGAAGAATTGTTCTCTTAGCTGATAGCCTGCTTTCTCCTTCCTTCTTTTCAAAACAGGGAATCGGGCTGTCATACATAGTTGGAAAAATAGGTTTTTCCTCTCTGTGAAGGAGCATGAGTTTATTCAAGCTGAGTCAGTTAGTTTCTAAAAGCTACACATTTAACATAAAAATGACAAAGTATTAAACTCTTCTGTAAGTCTAATTTGATTTAAGGATCCTGATACCCTTTTCCTTGAGAGGACAGAACATCACAAATATGAAAATGGTGCACCTGGTAGCACAGCATATAAATAGATCATCTGAAAGCATAACAATAAGCTCTCCATCTATTATTGCAGAACCAATAAATAAGCAAAATGAAAATCATGACACATTATTACATTATTCTGTATTGCCTCTATTCATTAAAAAAAGAGATGAGTGAATTTAAAATAATTTTACATGTCAAATGACAGTAACCCTTGCAATTGAGATGATACTGAAAGGAATATTTGTAAAGGGCAGATACATGGTCTTACGTGGCTTATATCAAGATAATGATAGAAGTATGAGGAATCTGAGAAATAATTACTTCATAGCAAAATGGCAATAGCATAACATCCAAACATGTACATCATTCACCTGTGCTTTGTATTTTTTATATTATAAATTCAATAAAAACACATTTAAAAGCTTCAAAAAATTCCTTGTCATTTAGACCTAGATGGATTCTATTTTTTTCAGTTTCCCTGTTGATTTTATATACTAGATTAGATTAACAACACTGGCTTATAAATAAGGAAGCTCTGAATCCTTAACAAGTTTCCAAGTATTTGGAAAATCTGTGAAATAGGATTGTAAGGTTAAGCTGTGTACATCTGGCTCATCACTACATAAATATTTCAGAAATTTGATCTCATAGATGAAGAAACACCTGTCTAATCATGACTCATTTCCAAGTTACATGAACTTCAGTGAGCAGAGCAATACACAAATGCTGACAAGAAATCATGTCAATTTACATAATGTACTTCTTGTGTTAGGTGTATAATTTTATCATACATCATCTTTCTGAATGAAGATACAAAAAACATTTTAGGAAGGTTCTGTGGTATCATACTGAAGGGTGCCAAAATTTTTGAAACTCAAGATAACCACCTGAAATATCAAATATTGCTTTATTTACGTCGTGGTATGTAATTTTGTGTAATTGGATGTTGTAAGTATAAATGTAGTGTAATACAGACCCAGATAATAATGAATGTGAAGCAGGAGTTGTGCATAAAATCACAGTAAAAAGTTCAGCAGGCCTTCTAGTTAGCAGAAATCTTAATGAAGTTGAACATTAGTTACTTTAACCAGATCTAGGATTAAATAACTATGCTGACTCTTTGTCAAATATACACCAGCCCATTAAACCTGGGTTTTTTTTTATTTCATTCAAAAGGTAATTGTGTTGAAAGTGTACTGAATGTGACTCTTATCAGATTAACTTCAAACATCCAACTTGAAAACATAGTTTGAAATTGTGGTCCAAACTGGCAGCTAAAGGTCAATGAATCAAATTTCCAATTATATTTCCTGGGAGCAGATGGGTACAATGAAATCTAATGATTGAATTTTAAATGCTTTCATTTCTCCTTTTATGTTTTCCAACATGTTGATTCTACCTTAATGCTCTAACAAGATAATAGGTTTATTACAATTAACCAACTGAAATGGTATTTCCATTTTCCAATTATTTATATCATGTTACCTGGGGATATTGAATCAGAGCTCCTGTCCTTCTTCCACCCCCAGCGCCTTTCCATCACCATAGCACATATCCACCAAAAAAAAAAGAAACCCTAAACTGTAATATCATTAAATAACAGATGTGTCCTTGGAGATTTCATTTCTTCGATAAAATAATGAGAAAAAATAAAGCTCAAGTTGACTGAGGCTCAATGGGAAATTTCAAATGAAAATAATTTTAAGAAATTTGTTGGCTGAGTTTATAAATTTCCTTTCCTTATGCTATAAATTGATATGTTAGTTTATTTCTCTGACCTGCATAGGCATAAATATATAAAGAAGGTTTATCAAGAGATAAAAATAAAATTAAACAGTCTAAGGAGTGGCAGATGGGGGACTTAATCTCTACTATATCTCAATAGTGCACACTCTTGCCTGCAGAATAAGAAGACAGCATCATCTGCAGAGGTTCATTTTAATGCTTTTATATAAAAGAAAATAAGCATTTTACCTATTAAAATATGTACTGAAGCTTAGATTAAAGGAAATCCAAGAAGTCTTTATTTTAACTAATAAAAATGTTTCTTGTTGCACTTAAATAATGCTAAACATAATATTATTCAAACCAACCAATCTCAAATCTAATCCAATCCTAAATTGCTCCACTGTGTCATATCAATATATGATTATCAGATCCAAATGTACATCTAATTAAATATTAATTTGGTGGTAAACACCACCATGGTCTCATCAACATAGATATCTAATTTTTTAAATATATTTACATTAGATATAAATATACAAGGTTCTTAAGGTATCTCTGTAAAAATATATATTTTCTGAATGGATATTACAGAAGAGAATGGTAAGGATAAGAAGGAAGATTTAGAACAAGTCAGTATAAGACAAATAATGCTTTGTTTTTGCTTCACTCAAATTATGTGTTTTGTGATGCTTTTTAAATATTTAAACAACTTTTTGAAGTTTTAAAAAATGATACATGTTTTAGGTTATATGGTTTTGTGGGAAGACTAACATAAATGCATAAAAAAACTGGTATATTTACAACATGTTTGAAAATCACATTTCCAGTAAATTTCTAAGCTGTATTTAAAACAGTGATTTTCAACTGGTGTGCCACAAGCATTTTTAAAACATGCAATACCTGACTATTTAGTCAGGAGCACAGTTCCCCTTTCCCTTAGATTGTCAGATAAAATGACAAAAACCAACACAACAATAGCTGTTGGGTATTCATGCCCTATCTTGAACCATAAATATATAGGTCAGACAATAGAATTGCATGTTAATGGTCATGTGAAATAATAGGTTAATTCTTGGTACCAGAAATCCTTATATACAAGTTATAGGCACATGAATCTTTTAAAAGTCACTTTGGAGCAAAAAGGGTAAGTAATTACTAATATTATTTTTGAAAACAATCAAAATTATATATTTTTTTTGTCAGATTCAGCAAAAAAAAGATATCTTTTGGTGGGCTGTGAAATTTTAGTAATTACTTTATATGTGCCATGAAATGAAAAGGGTTTAAAATTGCTGTCCTAAAAGAAAGAATTTATGATTGTTCAAGAAAAAGCGCATTCAGAGAAATGAGTAAATTTCAGTCAGGTTTTGGAATGCTACAGGCTGTCTGAGAGAATACCTGTTCCCAGGTAAGCCTTTTGTAATGGCATGAAACCAAGACTTGGCCTGGTAGCCCACCCAGAGATGGCACCCACTGCAAATGTGCCTTCTTTCCCCAGATAATAAACATTCCAGGGTGAGTTTACAGATGGACGTGAACTATAATGTTTACATAATTGTGGGTGCAAATGTCCCCATTGAGAACTCACTATTTGTTAGCTAATCATGTAAAATATTGTGGGGGAGGGAAGGGAGACTTATGTAATACTTTAAACAATAAAGAATTTAAGTTAAAAATCATATAAATATTTAACACTACTTGTTTAATCTTTCAGAACGTCTTTCTCTTATTTTTGAATTTTCACAATGAACCAGAAATTGCTTAAATTTACATTTCTATGCTCCTTTCTATTATATTGTCCTTCATTTTATATCCCAGATACTCTGGCATGTAAAATAATTAAATCTTAATACAGTTTAAAAGCTCATTCTACTTGAAGCCTTTATTCTATCAGCCCCCCCTTATTGTTTGATATAGATTTTGCAATTACAATTTTAAATTCAGATATATAGTGATTAAGTCCTAGAATAGCTTAAAAGTAGTAAATTATTTTAATTAAGGGCTTTTAATATTATTTCATTTTTAGTAATTGAATTAATGATTATGGATTGAACAACTCTGCAGGTGGTAGATTTATTTTAAATAACAACACTAAAATGGGCAATATATTGTTGGTAAGAGTGCTTAGTGCAAGTTTTCTCAATAGGTGCCTGACAATTTCCTATCACCTATACAACATAGAT
Source organism: Myotis brandtii (assembly GCF_000412655.1). NCBI lineage: Eukaryota > Metazoa > Chordata > Mammalia > Chiroptera > Vespertilionidae > Myotis > Myotis brandtii. Next base: position 169,091 of record NW_005364882.1, on the reverse strand, counting down.
CCAGAAAATTTGAAAAGAATTTTGTAAGCTGCGTTATTATTATACACATGATGATTATCCATGATGATTTTCTTTTCCCATTATCAGATGGCAAATCTAATAATCACTTGGTACCAAAATGAATATCATAAAATCACATGTCAATAAATATAAATAAATGTAATCCCCAAATAACTATTTATGGCTTATATAATTTCATTTCTTTAAAATTCATTTAAAAATAAGCATTAATATTATGTCTTCAAAAGAATAAGAATCTTAAACTTAAATATATAAAAAGGATCACATTGATTATGTATATATAAAACACAAATTATGTGAAAGTTGGTGCTCATAATTATGAACCTTGATCAAGTTTTATTCATGAACTTTTAATATGACCAATAGAATTCTATAGGAATTTTTATTGTAGTTATTTGAAAGGTAAAAACTATAACTAATAATTATCAAAATGAGTCATCTTCAAATAAATTATTTTCCAGCATGTAGTTATTTCAGCATTTTAATGTAAATAATATTTCAGACTTTGGCCTTAGTAATTTTTAAGTTTGAATTTTAAGCTCTGGCTCATATTTTATTACTGGTCATAAGAAATTATAAAGAATTCTAATTTTTAAGTGCCTACCATGAGAAACCATGGTAAGTTCTCTCAAGTACAAAAGCAAACAAAAGAATGTGGCCCTTGTTCTCAAGTGCTCTGCTATCTAAACTGCTTTGTGACAAATTATCTTCACCACTGGTTATAACACTGATTTGGAGGTTTAAAACTCTTCAGCCTGAATTACACACATTATTTGTGTGTAGGTCAATTAGATCTTTATTAAGAACAGAGATTATACACCACAACCCAAAAGAAGGAATAAATGGAAATTGGTAGCATGTTAAATCACCTATTATCTAGTCTCAATATATTCATTAGGGCTTTTTATAATTCTTATGCATTAAATAGCTTTAGGTTCAAGCATAGAATGAAAATAGTTTCATTGATTTCTGCTGATTAAATCTTACTTTATATTTCAAAGAACTGCACTTTTCTTTTTACCTACTAGTCTAAATCCTTCTTTCTCAACACTGCTAAACAGTCTTACTACCATTTACTTCAAACTTAACCAGGCAACAGAGGAACATAATGGAAAATATTATCTAATTCTTTGCTAAGACTTTACGTTGTCAACTTTTCACCCAAGGCAAATTTTAATAGCTGACATGTGGATCTTTATTTCTAGAGATATACTATAGAAACACTGACATAACTTTTAACCACAGCAAACACAGCCACTCTAATAAGCAGTTGACACCAAATCCAAAAATGCATGAGGAACAGAAAGATCCTGGCAGGAATTAATCTGCCATTTTCACACATCTGCCCAAGGGAGGCATTGTAATTGCAAAAATTTACTCTAAGACTGCTGAGACTCATAGTAATTATGTTTCTTTTTTTTTGTAATAGAAATAGCCACAGGTAGTAACAAATTGGGTTTTGAGATGGGGAATTGGGCATACATTCTAACCTAAATTACTGTGTAATTGTCTTGATTATGAAAAAATCATGGAACATCTATTGCTCAACAACAACAAAAAAGTTTCCTTAAATGTATTCCTTGTCTTTTATTTTCTCTCCAATTAGGCATACTGTTTCATTCGTTGGTATTGGCATATCTTATATTAGGGCTTCACTGTAAAATAGGCTTTTGCCAATAACCCTTACAAATTCCTGTGAGTATGATTTGTTTAATAGGGTAGTTCACTTATTTTCTGCCTTATTATCATCTAGGGATAAATAGTAGCTTTCCTAGAAGGTCAGGACCCGGAAGTTTAGCTGATAATTACTACTATCCAGGCATCTACCAATACTAAACCTGCAAGGTTACAGACTTTCTTTTTTCAATTTGTGTGCTGCATTAAAATGTTTGCTATTTTACATATATATACATATGCTCTCAATAACCCTCTATCTTATTACAATTAGGCTCATGCATTAACAACATATTTTCATTGGTTTTGTACAATTATAAAGCATGCCAAAGAAGAATTAATATATATCGCCATTTTTTTTTAATCACAGGAAATTCTGATTTCATCAACCAAGTTTAAGGTAAGAGATTAGACATTGGTTTAAAACAAACAAACAAAAAACATTTTATTAATGTAACACAAAGTGATGTAAATATTAAAATAATAATAAAGCAATCAAGTTTTATGCCTTGATGTGAAGTTTTATCCTAATGATAATGATAATGATAGATCATTGATTCACATTATTTTGCATGACATACAACTCCTCTTATTCACATACTTAATGCAATAAGTTGATTTGAAATAAATTGTTTAAAAATAGATGCAAAATTGAAAAAGGAAAATAGGAAGCAAGATATTTATGCCCCAAGAAGAGACTTATTAGAATTCACCAATATTTAGACGATATTCATTTTGGATTGTTTTTTGTGAGCTTTTTGTTAGTTTGTTTGCTTTCTTGTTTGTTTGTTTGATTTTTTTGCTGACAAACCTATAAAATAAAAATAAATTATTTTAAGGTTGCTCAGAAAGTTATGACTCTATATAAAGATGTGTCATTAAGCAATTATCAATTTTAAGCTTGAAAATAATCCCTTTTGAAGTTAATTCCTTTTTCTCCAAAATCTTAAATAATATTTTTCTTAGTAAATTTTACTTAGATTTTAAGCATATTATTTCTCAAAAATTCTAATATCTTACTGTCATCTCATCTACTGAAATGAGGACATTGGTAAAAGCATATAGCAGCCACTTTACAGTACTTAAATAAGCCTTCATGATAATCATAGGTGAATTATTTTTACAAGTATCTATTCTGCATGTGCAATTGCTATGGTGAAATTGTAAAAAGAAATTATCAAATATTCATTCATTCAGTAATAACAGTATATTCTGATATAATATGCTGTGTGCAAAATAAACAGCTTAACAAAATAAAATGAACAGCTTTCAGCAAAGGTATTAATATTGGAGTCTGTGAACTGAAAAGAAATATTATATCTATAGTTTTAGGACTCAAAACTGATGTATGTGTACATAGTGCAAATAAATAAAAATTTAAGACTTCATCTAAGTCATTTCTAGTCTAAGCCTGGATTATAAAAATAAGAAAAGGTATTTGGACCCCTACCATTTCTACCTACAATAAAATACCTGTTGCATTTCTGCTTTATAAAATTAAACTTTTGGGATTCAGGATATGTAGCTGTATTTCCATTTGAGTTTTATTGAATTAGAGGACACAAAAAAATATAGGTAAAAGTGTAATTAGTCATTAGGTAGTGGAGTCAGATATAAATACTATAAAGAAGTATGCTAAATGGTGACTTACTGGTATGCTTAAATCACATTTTTAAAAATGCATCACTAAAGAAGCTTAAGAAAATATATCTAACGCACCAAGCTGTTGAAAAGAAATTACTTAGTCACATTGTAAATTAAATCTGTTATTTAAAAACATACATGTGCCCTGGCCAGGTGGCTCAGTTAGTTGTAGTGCTATCCTGTACACCAAAAGGCTGCATGTTCCATTCCATCAGGGCACATACCTAGTTTGTAGGTTCAATCCATGGTCAGGGCATGTGTGGGAGGCAACCGATGGCTGTTTCTCTCTCACATTGATGCTTCTCTCTATCTTCCTCTCTCTCTAAAAATCAATAAACATATCCTTGGGTAAGGATTGAGGAAATATATGTATATGGTATATGTATGTGTATGTGTACATGTACATGTATACATGCTATTAGAAGAATATTAGAACCTTTCTGCATGTAAAGTCATTATCTATATTATGTGTTAATATAATTTTAAAACATGTACCCAGTGTCTCTTAAAAATAGTATATATTTATTAAACAATTATGAATGTGTAGCTTTGAAAGCTTGAAATAGAGTTTTAATGCTCTCGTTTTCAAATTCCACAAAGGCTGCTGTTAGCTGATAAAGAGAGTAAACAAGAAATTGTCCTTTAAATGGTCCCTTTAATGTGTTCCACCAATTAAAAGTCATTCAAAAACATTACAAGTTTAAAAAATAATAAATATTGCTCAGACAGGGTATATTCCAGAACCAAGCTTACAGGATTACATTTATCTTTACCTTGCTTGTTTTTCATCCAATGTAAATATGGTCCATGACTATATTATTAAATAGAAACATAAATAAAATAACACAGATCTTTAAATATTTCAAAATGATTGCTGTAAAATGCATTTATAATACTATTAAATTATTTTAATATATTCCATTTCTTTAATCAGACCAAAGTCTATTTATGTAGATTAGTTACATCTAAAGTCTCATTTATCCAACCTGTATTTATCCTTTGATCACAAAGCTTGTTAACTTAAATTGTCCTTTATTATTATGATTCACTTTCCCATAATTATGCTGTTTGACTACCTTATTTTTTGAATAAATATATGCAAATGTGCCAATCATGTTCAGCACAGCTATGCTAGATGCTCAATGAACTGTATGAGCCATTTCACTACAATAAAACTGCCTGGAATAGATCCAGGGCAAGGCCTACAAATACCAGTAATCAGAATGTTAGTAGGACCAGGACATACAAATGGAAGTGTGTCACATGTATATCAATAGATTCTCTCAAACACTGTATGAAACCAATTTACAATCTATCATTGGGAGACCCTGGTGCATATAAGTGGTAGATGCCACCTACACAGCCACAATTTGCATCTGTATTTTGTTGTCTTTTTTTCCTTTACCTTACAAATATGGAACTTAGACTTCTGCAGTGGCAAGAAAGCTCTAGCAAGCTTCTGCTTAGTCACAGCAGCAAAGCTTGATGTCATTAAGGACTTCTTTATTATGGATAATTTATTTCAGAAGACCAAAGGATAGTAATATGTCACTGTCAAAGCTAGTGGTGAAAGCTATGACTAACTGTAAAATACTGTGCGGCCATAGAAAGAAAAAGCTTGTCAATGTCTCTTTTACTAAACTAGGCTGACAATAGATTAGTGTAGGTCTGATGAACTTTAAAAGTATTTTGTAGGTAGGTGGTAAAAGTCACACTATCTTAAAATTGATAAGCAAAATGAACTTTATGCTATTCTCTAACAAATACTAGTATATAGTCACTGGTTGAAGGAATTCAATACAAAAAAAAATAAATCCTTCCCTAATGGCTTGACTAAAATATGACTTTAAGATAATGCCCTGTGGGATTTATTAAACAGAAAGTATCACTGAGGGGAATACATTCTGGAGCAATGAGTAATACCATAATTAGCAGGTGCATTTGTAAGAATTTACCCACTATTGAGTGTATTGCAAAACTACTCAGCATAGGGAGTTAAGTTTTACTTCCGAACTGGCGCGAGCCCAGTTCTAGTAGTTTCATCTTCCTCCTCTTATTTCATCATCAGACTCACAGCACACCTTCTCACAGTGCTTCCACCCAACCTACCATCCTCCAGAAGAATCAGAAACTTGCAAGGTGTTGTTTTTTTCTCTTAATTTGCACAAGGTCCACTGAATGCTAGTTGTTCCTTAACTTCTCTTCTCTAGAATGACTGGCTCTATTCTAAGGAACTTCAAACTGTTTGAAGATTTAAAACAGTAAAATCAACAACTTTTAACATATTTTCAAAGGAAAATAATGGTTTGCGCCCCTCATTAAAAAGAGAACTGACTTTGAACGAATAAAGTATTAAAATGGGCTAATGTCTGTGCTTATGTATTTGCATACATTATACAGAAAATATAAAGCCATGTTTATATGTATTTATATTTGAATTTTGCCAAGAAGTTTTATCGTTGTTCACATTTCCATAATTATAGGCAGAGCCAACCTTCGCTGTAGTAAATGCATGTAAGCCTTCATTAATCTTCAAAACACAAAATAGTTTCTTAATTTACACCTTTTATTTTATAAATATATTCCTATTGCATAATATTGCATAAGCAGAACTAACAATAAAAAAAAATTGAAACCTGACAATGGCAATGAAACATGATAAACTATAAATATTGTATTTTTAACTTGAATTTAATATTTATCTGGAGATTTTAAAGAATGTTTCTCTTAAAATATGTATATTTCTTAATAATCTAATAGAGATATTTGGAATTATTTTAATAATTAATTTATTTTAATATTCTATATAAGCCTGTGTCTATGCATTCTAAAAAAAGAAATAATGTATATTATAACATAAACTTTATAGAGAAAAGTTTCTGGAAAATATGGCATTGGAGTTTTTTTGGTGTGATTTGGACAATATAGTCACAGGCAATAGAAAAATGTTTAAAACATATAAATTTTCTTCTTAACTAAAAAATATGTTGAAGCAGCTGAGAGAGGAATTGTAGGGCATACTTTTCCATGACCTGATATTTTTCATGATTGCACACAGCCTTAAATAACATAAAGATACCAAAATCCTCTAAGTAGACTTACATATAATACTAGTATTTAGTGCAATTATAAAACTCACTCATAGACCTCAAGTAAAATTATAGAATTCACTCATAGAATCCAACTAAAATGTAAAATTATCTTACTTTTACATTTATAAAAGACTGATGGATTATCATCTCAGTGTAAGAACAAGAATTGTCCAACTAGTATTTTGAAAATTTTATTGAAAACTAAAAGCTAGTGGATGAAGACGTTATTAACTTATGAGTAGTTATATCTAATATTAAAAATAAGATTCTCAGGTTTCTAGTTCATATTGTGCATTTATTTATGGTAAAATTGAGAAATGCACACAGATTTATATTGGAGCTCGGATTTTTATGGGCACACACAAAACTAAGAGTAAAAGTAACACTATATTAAGAATGATGATAATATTTGCATTTTAAATTCTTCGGTAAAGAACGTCAAAACACCTTAATGGCTGATTATCTTTTTAATTAAGTTTACTTGCACTTTATACTACTTTTAATACACAATAAAACAGAAAAAGTTTTATGATTATGTACTCATGTTAATTTAAAGTAGGAATTAATCCTACCTTTAAAAAAATTAAAGACAAGTGCACAAGACACTCCTGGAGGCCTGTAGTAAGAAAGAAACATTCCCTTTTTACTCAACCAACTATTACCCCTAGAAATAAAGAGGTATATGAAGCTTATGGAAATGATTGCATGTAACTAATCAAACTGTGCCGAATTAGAATAACATTGCAGGAAAATATCTTCAAAATTATAAATGAAGAAAAAATATTCACACACTTTATGTTTGTTACTGAAATCGCTAACACACTAGAGTGTAGTTTTGAAGACCATGATCTAGGGAAATCACCTGGGTTCCTATTGTCAATAAAGAAGAAAATAAAGAAGTGGGAATAGAAGTATACAATGAATAATGTTCCTAGTAAAGATACAATTTTTCTTTCACCTTTTCATTCTAAAACACTGAATTTATTGTCCATACTATAATACTTGAGTCATCTATGTCTCAATTTCATTTTTATAGACTTATCATGTGTTTAATTCCCTTTCATTGAAAATGTCAGATATGCATAGCAAAAGGATTTTCTCTTCTAACATAAAAAATCTAAAATCAGCCCTAATGTGAATCTTTTTAAAACTGAACTGTAAAAGAACTGTAAGAATGTATTCCTTTCAAAATTTTATTTTAGTAGGTATTATTCTGCTGGCTCTATACATTTTCTTCTCTGAAAGCATACTAAGATGACTTATAGTAGTGCTACCAAAAAATATGAAAACACAGATGTTCAAACAAATACTGGAAATATACCCACTAGTAAGAACTCCCCAGTCTTCTCCCTCTTCTCAGCGAAGTCTTCTTTGAAAACACCTGTTGAGAAGTTTCTCTGAGACTTAAATCATTTTATAAGCCACAATAAGCAGTTACTTGTGACAATTAGTGATGATCTCTACTTGATTTTAGATTCTCATGTTAATATATAAAATAATTCATATGGAAATTGTTTCTGTGAAAAGTGCTTTTATAAATTTGTATAACAATCTATTTGCCTTACCTACCACAAATCTATGTTCCTATTTTTCAAAATAAATTTTATAGCTTTAAAATGAATAAAACATTTCATTATAACAATCTTTTATTATGAGTCACGCTACTGAGGATATTTTAATCACTAGTCTATTGGTTAAACACTTCAGAGATGACTTCACTTCAGCTGAGATACTTGAAATAAAATCTCTTAAAAACCTGAAATAAAATCTCTTCTCGCAAAGTCCTCTTTCTTCATTAGCTTACATAATTGTACTACATCCATATTCAATAAAAATACCCTTATGCCCAAGAACCTACAAATCTCAACCTTAAAATTTTAAGCCCTACGACTCACATAAAATCTTTTGATACTAAAATAAATCTTAATTTGAGCTGTAACATGAGTCTTATAAATCCTGAAGTTTCTAAGTTTTATGTCACCACTCTCTATCAATGCATCTCAGACAATTATGAAACTCTTTTCATTCCATCAATACAAATACACCATACACCTTCTACATGCTGGAAAATAAGATAAACCAGGTCTAGTAGCTGCTAGTCCAAGTGTCCTCTGATGGATTAAAATTCATCCTTAGAAATACACATGAGATTAATAGTGTGCTTCCTCAGCAGGCTGAGTTAAATACACCCACTAATAAATGCACTTGAAAGAAGATTATGGGATACCTGAACACTTTAATTTAAGCATATCACTTCAGCCCAGAGTATTTGTAGCATGCCAGTTTAAAAAATGAAGAAAAAAGGTAACTAAAGTCAATTTACTCTGTTTTCCAAAGTAGATGTTGAGAAAAACCTGATACTTTTAAAAGGAAATTAACTTAGTAGGAATTTACAGAGCATCCCTTCCTTATAGGATTGCAAAAATTCAACAGGAAAAAAAAAGCCTGTTTTAACAATTTATGGAAGGGGAATTCAAGAATTTAAAACATTTTTTCTGTGTCTTTATGGTGTGGGTTAAGATTCAAGAAAAAAAGGAATGGCAAGGAAGTTTGTCCTTCTGTTTTCTGTTTAAACTATCTCTCTCCTTCTCTTCCTGTGTGTGTGTGATTTGCTTTTCCTCGAGTTTTACTGCTAATGAGAAGAATCATCATCATCATCATCGTCACCACCACCACCATCCATCCACCCATCAAGCAATGACCAGCTTCAAGAACACTATGATATAAATACAATGTGGCCACCCCAACCCTCAAAACCTCCTGGATACTTCCATCCAAGATTGTTCCTCACTAATAGACCAACTTCATTTTTATGTGGAGCCTAAATAAGAATTCAACTGATAGAGCTTGAAGTAGAAGATCCAGCATTAAGCCTCTGTGATACCATTGTAATGTCAATGGTAAAAAATATAAGAAGAGTGTATAACATGTGTATTGGTGAAATGACTGTAAAAGATTTATAAATATATATATTTAACATCTCTCTTTAAAAAGATTATCATAAATACCAGTTTTCTACTGTCACAGAAAGACTTTCATGGAAACCATGATTTCTTTAAAGGGAGAAATTTCTTGTTCAGTTTTATTAAACCTCAAAAAGCCATGATTACTGGTATCAGTAAACACTAAAAAGTGAAATTTAATGTTAGTACAATTAATACTTTGGTATATTCAGTGGCATCAAGTACAAGAGTCTCTTTTACAAGGGCATTATACTATTATAAGAAAATAAGTTTTGCTAAGTTTTAGCATTTGTTACCTTTGTCTCAGAAAATATAAGGTTATGAAATTTTAAAACCCTATTTGAATAATAAAAACATTACTTAAGTGTCATTTAAAGGTGTTTGCTTTTGAAAGCATAAAATAATGAACAAATTATTTTCATTTGCCCCAAACTAATCTTCCTCCCAAAGTGTCACTCATAGTTAAACTCAGTTTTGAATTTCCAGTACTGCTCATCCAGAGTAAGTTGTAGTAACTCACATTCATAATAGAGGAGAATTAAGTTTTCCTGTGACACAACTCAATAGTGGATAAAAGAAACTAGGCAATGACTAGACACAATACAGTCACCTGCTGCTGTTAAAATCTATGTCCATGCTGGGTCATTTTTTTCATATATCAAAACCTTCAAACAATATTTTCTAATACATAATAAATATCACTTAGATATACAGAAAATACACAGTATGCAAACTAAATGCATCCTGGAATTCTTTATGGCAAGTGCCTTTAGTGCAACTTCGCTTCCTGTTTTCAAGAGCCCCAAAGCAGTCCATGACCTTCTTGTGAACTTTCTACATTCATCAATGACAGCAACACACAGATCAGGAAAACCACAGGACAGAATAAATTGAAACTTTTCATAGATAGTTACTCATCATTATCCAGAGTCTACATTGATACAAACTTTTGAAAGATCCTAAGAGTATATGTCACATTTCCAAAGCTTAAGCAACTTAATGCATTATGCTGCAGTTTTAGTTAAAGAGTAGATAAAATTCATGTCCTTGAAAGTACTTTTTAAATATCAAGCTGACTTTGGGGGTGGCAGTGAAAACTGCCTCAAATTGATTCAGGCTCTGGAATTCTGGCAGGTTTCTATATTTCACTTTAGGTAGTTAACTCCTTAACATCTGGGTACACATTTCTCTGACTTGGCATTATGTATTTTAATGGACTTAAATGCACTTTTAAAGTGAATTAGGCAAAACATTTTTTTTCCTACTCTGGAAATCCTTTCTTACAGGAAAAAATGTAGAGCACCAAACAAAAATAAAGTAAAATAAACTATGAATAAACTTAACCTTGCTAACATTTTTAAAACTACAAAAATAAACTTTAAAAATGCAACAAAAGTAAGACATTTACATCTTGTAGATTTTAGACTATTTACATGGGAGAGAATATGTATAGATAATGTTGTACACAGGCAGTGGCAAAAGTGTAAACCATTTTCATTAAAAAACAAAAACAAAAAAACAAACCCTCTCACTGCTGCTGCCAGTGGCTTGTCCTGTAAGAAAGGTTTCAGGACAGCTCCCAAACCAGCAATAAAGTGAAGTCCCAGTGATGCTAAAAGTCTCCTACCTGAATTATGGACATCCGAGTGGCTGGGGTCTCGCTCGCATTAGTCCCTTGTCCGGTGAAGCTGGTGTGGCAGCCCGCGTGCCCCTGAGGAACAGTCAGGTTGTTGGAGGCCGGTTTGAGATACATCACCTCCGACCGGGGCGAGCTGAGGGGCAGGCGGGTCTGGTAGTCGAAGTACATGGGGGAGGTGGCCAGGGAGGGGCTGCTCACCACGTTCATGACGTTCATGGCGTTCCTCTCCTCCACTTCGCTCTGCACCAGCATGATATCGTTTTTGTTGATCTTCTTCTTCTTGCCCTTGCCCCCGCCCAGCTGCGGGTGGCTGTACTCCGCGATGCGGCAGTTGTAAGTGCGGATCTCCTTGTTCTCTCGCTTGCACTTGACAGCGATGGTGATCATGGCCGCGAGGAGGATGATAGAGATAGTGCTCAGAGTCACGATGAGCGGCAGCGACATGTCCCAATGATGCTGCTCCCCGTTCACCCGGGGCACCCCCTCGGGCAAGGAGCCGCTCACCGAGCGGATGATGAGCTTGGCCACGGCGGACAGGGTGGGCTTGCCGTGGTCAGTCACCTTCACGACGAGCTCCACGACGGGAGTCACGTCCTCCCAGAAGGGGTGCAGCGTGCGGATCTCGCCGCTGGACGGATCTATTTCAAACAGGTGGTCATCGTTACCGTCCACGATCTCGTAGGTGAGGCGCCCGCTCTCGCCGAAGTCGCTGTCCAGGGCGCGCACGGTGCTCACCAGGTAGCCCAGGCCGGCGTTGCGCGGCACCTGCAGCTCGGCGGTGTCGTTCTGCAACGTGGGCAGCACGATCACCGGCGCGTTGTCATTCACGTCCAGCACTGTCACTCTCACGGTGGCATTGCTCTCCAGGTGCGCGGGCGCCCCGGAGTCCTTAGCCAGCACCTTGAACTCAAAAGCCTTGGTCTGCTCGTAGTTAAAGGAGCGCAGGGCGTAGATGGCCCCGTTGGTGGGGTTCACGGACACATAGGTGTAGATGGACACGTCGCCGATGTGCGAGGGCAGGATGGAGTAGGACACCGTGCCGTTTTGGCCCAGGTCGGGGTCCTGGGCGAGCACGGAGCCCAGGTACTCTCCTGGGATGTTGTTCTCATGCACCTGCAGCACGTAGAGTCCCTTGGTGAAACGAGGTGGGTTGTCATTCTCATCCAGAATCTTGACGGCGAACGACTTGGTGGAATTGAGGGGAGGGGAGCCCCCGTCCCGCGCCACGATGGTCACGTTGTACTCGTCCTGTGTCTCCCGGTCCAGCGGGCGGTCAGTCACGACCGTATAGAAGTTATCGTAGTTCTCCTCCAGCTTGAAGGGCACCGATCCTCCCGACCCGCCCAGGCCGCCGGCCGCCCCACCTCCGCCCAGGACCCGGCACTGCAGCTGCCCGTTCTTGCCCGAGTCGCGGTCAGTGACCCGCACGAGGGCGATGACGGTGCCTGGAGGGGCGGCCTCACTCAGCGCCCCCTGGCGCACGGAGACGAAACCGATGGACGGCGCGTTGTCGTTGCGGTCGATGAGCTTGACAGTGACCTTGCAGTGGGCCGGGATGGGGTTGGGACCCAGGTCCCGAGCCTGCACGTCGATCTCCAGCATGCCGTTCTCCTCATAGTCCAGGTTGCCTTTGACACGGATCAGGCCGGTCTTGGGGTCGATGGAGAAGAGCTCCCGCACGCGGTCGGGCACGTAGCTGCTGAAGGAGTAGAGCACTTCGCCATTGGGGCCTTCGTCGGCGTCCGTGGCATTCAGATCGATGACCACGGTGCCCATCGGGGAGTTCTCCGGCAGTTCCACCAGGTAGGAGGGCGCCTCGAAGACGGGGCTGTTGTCGTTGGAGTCGATCACCTTCACGTTGATCTGCACAGTGGCGGAGCGCGGCGGCTCCCCGCCATCCAGGGCGGTCAGCACGAGCGTGTGGTGGTTCTGCTGCTCGCGGTCCAGCGCCTTCTGGATGACCAGCTCTGGGAACTTGGTGCCGTCGCCACGAGACTTGACGTCCAGCGCGAAGAGGCCGTGGTCGTCGCGGGTGAGCAGATAGGTGCGGAGCCCGTTCTCGCCCGCGTCGGGGTCGTGCGCGCTGGTGAGGGGGAAGCGGGTGCCGGGGGCCGCGTTCTCCGAGATGTCCATCTCGATCTGGTCGGAAGGGAAGGAGGGCGCATTGTCGTTGATGTCCTGGATCTCCACCTTGATCATGCAGATCTCCTTGTCGTTGGCGAACACCTCGAGGGACAGCTGGCACTTGGCGTTGTGGCGGCACAGGGACTCGCGGTCGATGCGCTGCTTAGTATAGAGCAGCCCGCTGTCCGCGTCCACGTCCAGCAGGTGCGGCGCCGAGTTCTCCAGCACCCGGTAGCTACCGGACTTGCTGCGCCCGCCGCCGCCGCCGCGCTCCGCGGGCGGAATCCCCGGCTGCAGCCGCGCATCTTTGCCGATGTTGCCAATCACCGTGCCGGCCCCCTGCTCCTCCGGCACGGAGTAGTTCAGGTTTTTGAGCGTCAGGGCAGGGGCCCAGAGCAGAAAACAGCAACAGATGGAAAGGTACATCCCAGACCGGTGGGGTGGAGGCAGTGACAACCGGACCGGAGGGGAGAGCGAATGGGTGCGCGTCAGCCTGGAGCCCCCGCGCAGCATGCGCGCCGAGCCAGCCACAAGTCTGTGGGTCCTTCCTTCCCCCCGCTGCCGGGCTGCGGGACCCGGCGGGCCCTCCTGATTCCGCTCAAGTTCCCGAACCTGTTGATCTACAGCATCCGCACTGGGCGAGAAGCAGAGGCGCGGCGATGCTGCAGGAGCGCGGAGCCAGGCGGCGGCTCCCCGCGGCTGGGGCAAGCCCGCGGCTTTGTCTCTGCCGCCCGAACTTGCGGCGACTCAAACTTAGCGACGGTGCCGGGGATACAGTGTAAATCGAGTCTGGGGTGGGGAGGAGATGATGAGCCTAGAATGCGTAGGTTTTCCTGGCTCCCGCTGGGACGCTGCAAATCCACTCCCGCCGGGAGCCTCCGGAATACTCTTCCAATTGGTGGGGGAGGGAGCGGGGAGGTGTGTCTCCAGGCAGATGGGAAAGTGAAATCCTTACTTGTTTCTGGTCGCCTCCGGTGATGAAATGAATGGGGCTGGGGAGCAGTGAAGAGCGAGTCAGATATATTCTGAAGCTTTCCCGGGGCGCTGTGAAATGTCTGCTTGCTTCTCCGGCGGGTCTGTTTTCCGGCCGTGTTTTTACTGCATTTAGAGATCTAATCTTGCATTTCTGGCTGAGGCGGCGGCGGCGGACTGCATCTCCCAGCCAAGCGTATTTTTTTCTCTCTCTCTCCTTTCCGAGCAGCCAAAGGGAGGGGAGGAAATGCAGTGCAAAGAACTAGTGTCCCGATTTGTAGTTTCCTCCCTCCGCCAAGCTCCTCCCTCTCTTCCTCCGAAAAGGCTCTCCCCCAAGGTCCGGAAAGCCACAGCCTGATCCGCGTTTGCGGTGTTAAGTCTACGGGGAGGGTGGGGGGGAGGGAGGGGTGTATCGAGGTATCTCCGCCTCCGTTCGGACGACACACACTCTGATTTCTCTGCGAGAAGCCGGGAGCCGCCGCTACCATCCCATTCTCTCCCGGCGAGCAGGGACTTCTCTCGCTGCAGTTTAATTCCAGTTTGCGTGGCTTCTCGGGCGAAAGGAAATCAACAGGCAACTCATGGTTGGATGTGCAGCTTCAGGGGGGAGGGGTAGGGGGCGGAATGGAAAGGAAGGGGGAGCCACCTCCCAGCCCTCGCACACACACTCTCCCTGTCTCTCGCTAGAAGGGAAACAGTCTCTGCATTCACAAGGCTGGACCGTCAAGTGCCTCTCTTTTCTTCCTATTCAGCATCTCCTTCCAATGGCCCTGCCTCCCGGTCCTCGTCATCTAGAAAGGAAAGGCTTGGCGAGGAATAAAAGTGGTGAACATTTGAAGCGAATAAAGTGCGGGTCTTTTTTTTTCCCCCTTCAAAAAAAAATATTTTTAATAGTAGGAACGAGCTGGATGGAAGAAACACATCAAGGGTTGGCGCGATGCAGTCTGCAGTCTGGCTAGGTCCAGCCAGGGGCGCCCACCCCGCGGAGCTCCCTCCGAGGGGATGTTAGACACGGGTCTGTCCACGCATCATTTCAGGTCCTCGAGGCGCCTGGACACACGGGGATGACACATCCAGAAATGCAGGTGCTCCGATCTGCCGGGTGAGTCAGAGGCAGCGGAAAGAATCGCATTCACTCTCGCCTCCTGGTCTTCCCTGCACAGACATTAGTTGCGGCTTCCTCCTGAGGCTTTCTCTGACTCACTCCAGATTCATGTTTTGGAGAAAGAGGAA